>NW_028125420.1:0-209000 GCF_965194825.1 Balaenoptera physalus
AGGCCCTTAGCTGGGGACCCTGTCAAGGAATGACTTAGGAGCAGCATCAGTGCCTTTGTTGGATCAGCTTTAGGTTCTTAGTTAAAGACATGACCGGAGCCCTAGTTAGTCACAGCGTCAAGGCCTCAGTTAGGGAAAGCTTCAGGGTCTGAGTTACAGACAGCCTCAGGGCTTCACTTAAAGACAGCGACAGGGCTTTCTTAGGGACAGTGTCAGGACCTTGGTTAGAAATGAGTCAGGATATTAGCTCAGGAGAGTGTCAGGATTTTAGTTATTGCTGGCAGCAGGGCCTATATTAAGGACAGATTCCGGGCCTTTGTTAGATTCAGTGTCATGGCCTTAGTTAGGAGTAGTCAGGGCCTCAGTTAGGGAGAGCATTAGGGTTTCATTTAGCATAAGATGCAGGAGACTATCTCGGGACAGGGTCAGGTTCCAGGCCAGAGATAGTGAAAGGAAATGACCAAGGGATAACGAGAAGACCTTAGTTATTGAGAGCATCAGGGCCTTAGTTAGCAGCAGCGTGAGTGCCTTAATTAGGACCAGTGCCAGGGCTTGATGTATGGACAGCATCAGAGCCTAACTAAGGTACAGCAACAGGGCCTAAGTGAGGCCTAGCTTTGGGGCCTGAGTAAGGGACAGTATCAGGGCATGACTTAGGAGCAGCATAAAGGCCTCTGTAGGATCAGCATTAGGGTCTTCGTTAAAGCTAGTATCAGGGCCTCCGTTAGGGATAGCCTCAAGGCCTCACTTAGGGACAGCATCAGGGCTTACTTTGGGAAAGTTTCAGGACCTTGGTAAGACATGGGTCAGGATATTAGCTCAGGATAATGTCAGGTGTTCAGATATTGACGGCAGCAGGGCCTTAGTTAGAGGCAGTGTCAGGCCTAAGTTAGGACTAGTATCAGAGCCTTTGTTAGGTACAGTGTCAGTGACTGAGTTAGGTGTAGTGTCAGGGCCTTAGTTAGGGACAGTGTCAGGACCTGCGTTAGGACGAGCCTCCCGGCCTCAGTTAGGGACAGGTTCACGGCCTCGGACCTAAATTCAGGGCCTCATATAGGGACAGAATCACAGACTTAGGTAGCATAAGAGGATCTACAGCTGAAAGCAACTTGAACACCACCACAAGCAGATGCAGAAGTGAACCATGCCCGCCCCTATGAAGGAATATTCCACAGCAGTTGAGTACATTTTGTTTAAAGTTAGTAACACTATAAAAATTATGTTTTGAAGAAAACCATATTCAGAAGATGAAAGAATCTCGTTCTAAAGAATCTCTTTAGCTAATCTCGACATTAGCTAAAGAGAAGGTTAGGTTAAGATCTAGGGATAGTGTCAGGAAATGACCTAGGGATAGTGTCAAGACGTTAGTTACTTAGAGCATCAGGGCCTAATTAAGGACAAGTAAGTGTCAGGGCTTCGGGTAGGGACAGCGTCAGAGCCTAACTTAGGAAGAGCAACAGGGCCTGAGTGAGGCCTAGCGTCAGGGCCTTAGCTAGGGACAGTGTCAGGGCATGACTTAGGAGCAACATATGAGGCACAGTAGGATCAGCCTCAGGGGCTATGTTAAAGATATTATCAGGGCCTCTGTGAGGGACAGCCTCAAGGCCTCACTTAGGGAGAGCATCAGGGCTTCCTTAGGGAGAGTTTCAGGACCTTGGTAAGAGATGAGTTACGATATTAGCTCAGGATAATGTCAGGACTTTAGATATTGATGGTAGCAGGGCCTAAGTAAGGGACAGTGTCAAGGCGTTAGTTAGGAGTAGCGGGCCCCTGATAGGTCCAGTGTCAGGTCCTCAGTTAGCAATACTGTTAGGGCCTTAGTTAGGGACAGTGTCAGGGCCAGATGTAGGACGAGTATCTAGGCGTTAGTTCGGGACAGTTTCACGGTCTTGGGACTAAATTCAGTGCCTGAGGCAGGCACAACCTAAGGGCTTCAGTTAGCATAAGAGGCAGGACATTAGCTAGTGAGAGTGTCAGTTTAACATGTAGGGATAGTGTCAGGAAATGACGTAAGGATAGTGTGAAGACCTTTGTTACGGAGACTCTCAGGGCCTTATTCAGAACCAGGGTTAGGGCTTCAGGTAGGGACAGCATCAGAGCCTGACTTAGGGAGAGCGATAGGGTCTGAGTGAGGCCTAGCATTAGACCCTTAGCTGGGGACACTGTCAGGGCATGACTTAGGAGCAGCCTCAGGGCTTCTGTTGGATCAGCCTTAGGGTCTTAGTGAAAGACATGATCAGGGTCTGAGTTAGTCACAGCATCAAGGCCTGAGTTAGTTAGGGAAAGCTGCAGGGCCTCACTTAGGGACAGCGTCAGGGCTTACTTTGGGACAGTTTCAGGACCTTGGTAAGACATGGGTCAGGATATTAGCTCCGGATAATGTCAGGACTTTAGATATGGATGGCAGCAGCCCTTAGTTAGAGACAGTGTCAGGCCCTGAGTTACGACTAGCATCAGAGCCTTTTTTAGGTACAATGTACGGGACTGAGTTAGGAGTAGAGTCAGGGCCTTAGTTAGTGACAGTGTCAGGGCCTGACTTCGGGAGAGCGACAGGGCCTGAGTGGGGCCTAGCGTCAGGCCCTTTGCTGGGCACACTGTCAGGGCATGACTTTGGAGCTGCATCAGCGTCTTTGCTGGATCAGCACTAAGGTCTTCGTGAAATACATGATCAGGGCCTGAGTTAGTCACAGCTTCAAGGCTTCAGTTAAGGAAAGCTTCAGGGCCTGAGTTAGGGACAGCCTCAGGTCTTCACTTACGGACAGCGTCAGGGCTTACTTTGGGACAGTTTCAGGACCTTGGAAAGACATAGGTCAGGATATTAGCTCAGGATAATGTCAGGACTTTACATACTGATGGCAGCAGGGCCTTAGTTACAGACAGTTTCAGGGCCTGAGTTAGGCCTAGCATCAGTGACTTTGTTAGGTACAGTGTAAGGGACTGAGTTAGGAGTAGTGTCAGGACCTTGCTTAGGGACAGTGTCAGGGTCTGAGTTAGGTGTACTGTCAGAGACCTAGTTAGGGACAGTGCTAGGGCCTGAGTTACGATTCGTGTCAAGGCCTTATTTAGGACCAATTTCAGGGCCTTAGTTTGGACTAGCATCAGAGCCATTGTTAGGAATCGTATGAGGGCCTGAGTTAGGCGTACTGGCAGGGCCTTAGCTAGGGACAGTGTTACGGCCTGAGTTAGGATTAGTGTCAAGGCCTTATTTAAGACCAATTTGAGGGCTTTAGTTTGGACTAGCAACAGAGCGTTTGTTAGGTATCATTTCGGGGCCTAAGTTAGGTGCAGTGTTAGGGCCATTGTTAGGGACAGTATCAGGGCCTGACTTAGGAGAAGTTCAGGGCTTTAGCCAGGGAAAGGGTCAGGGCCTTAGTAAGGGATATTATCAGGACCTGAATTAGCAGTAGTGTCAAGAATCCTTAGTGAGGAAAGTTAGGAATAAGTCAGGACTCAGGCCCTGACACTGTCCTTAACTAAGGCCCTGACACTACTCGTAACACAGGCCCTGATCTGATTCCTATCATAGGCCCTGACACTGGTCTTAACTAAGGCCCTGACACTGGCCCTAACTAAAGCTGTGACGCTACTCTTAACTCAGGCACTGACACTGTCCCTAACAAAGCCTCTGACACTACTCCTAACTCAGGCCCTGACACTGTCTCTAACTAAGGCCCTGACTCTACTCCTAACTCAGGAACTGACACTGTCACTAACTAAGGCCCTGACACTGTTCATAACTCACACCCTAACACTACTCCTAAATCATGCCCTGGCAATGTCCCTAACTAAGGCCTTGACACTATTCCTAACTCAGGCACTGATACAATACCTAAGGAAGGCCCTGACATTACTCCTAACTCAGGCCCTGGAAAGGTCCCTAACTAAGGCCGATAAAACTCCTAACTCAGGCACTGACACTGTCCCAAAATGAGGCCCTGAATCTATTCCTAACTGAGGCGCTGATACAATACCTAACGAAGGCACTGATGCTACTCCTAACTAAGGCCCTGAGACTACTCCTAACACAGGCAATGACACAGTCCATAACTAAGGCCCTGACACTATTCCCAACTCAGGCACTGACATTGTACGTAACTAAAACCCTGACACTACACCTAACTCAGGCACTGACAGTGTCCCTAACAAGGGCCCTCACACTACTCCCAACTCAGTCACTGACCTTTTCCCTAACTGAGGCAATGATACTACTCCCAACTCAGGAACTAAGGCTCTGGATCATTGTGATGACAAGCGCCATGGAGCACTGTGATGACAAGGGTCATGGAGAATTGTGATGACAAGTGCATGGAGCATTGTGATGACAAGGGCCATGGAGAATTGTGGTGACAGAGTTCTTGGGGCATTGTGATGACAGATTTCATGGAGAATTGTGATGAAAATGGCCATGGAGAATTGTGATGAAAGTGGTCATGGAGGATTGTGATGAAAAGCGCTATGGAGCATTGTGATGACAGGGGTCATGGAGAATTGTGATGACAGGTATCATGGAGAATTGTGATGACAAGTGCATGGAGCATTTTGATGACAAGGGCCATGGACAATTGTGATGACAGGGGTCATGGAGATTTGTGATGACAAGGGCCATGGAGCATTGTGATGACAGAGTTCATGGGGCATTGTGATGAAAGCGGTCATGGAGCATTGTGATGAAAATGGTCATGGATCATTGTGATGAAAGTGGTCATGGAGGATTGTGATGAAAAGCGCTATGGAGCATTGTGATGAGAGGGGTCATGGAGCATTGTGATGACAAGTGCCATGGAGCATTGTGATGATAGGAGTCATGGGGCATTGTGATGACAGGGATCTTGGAGCTTTGTGGTGAAAGGGGTCATGGAACATTGTGATTACAACGACCTGGATCATTGTGATAAAAAGGGTCATGGAGCATTGTGATGACAATCACCATGGATCATTGTGATTAGTGGGGTAATGGAGCATTGTCATGAAAGGGGTCATGGATCATTGTGATTACAGGGATCATGGAGCATTTTTACGACAAGAGCGAAGGAGCACTGTGATGCCAAGGGCCATGGATCATGGTGATGACAGGGGTCAGGGAGCATTGTAATGACAGGGCTCATGGAGCATTGTGATGACAATGGTCATGGAGAATTTTGATGAAAGGGGTCATGGAGCATTGTGCTGAAAGTGGTCATGGATCTTTGTGATGACATGCACCAGGGAGCATTGTGATGACAGGTTTCATGGGGCATTGTGATGACAAGGGCCTTGGAGCATTGTGATGAAAGTGGTCATATGGCATTTTGAATGATAGGGGCCATGGAACATTGTGATGACAAGTGTCATGGAGCCTTGTAATGACAGGGTGCATGGAACATTGTGATGTCACCGCCATGTAGCATTTTAGACAAGGGTCAAGGAGTATTGTGATGATAAGTGCGTGGAACATTGCGAAGACAGGTGTCATGGAGCATTGTGATGATAAGGGCATGGAGCCTTGTGATGACAGGGAGCATGGAACATTGAAATGAAAGGGGGCATGGAACATTGTGATGAAAGTGGTCATGGAGCATTGTGATGAAAGATGTCTGGGAACATTGTGATGAAAGGGGCCATGGGGCATTGTGATGAAAAGGGGTCATGGAGCATTGTGATGACAAGCGCCATGGGGCATTGTGATGGCAAGAGCCATGGAATATTGTGATGAAAAGTCTCATGGACCACTGTGCTGAATGTGGTCATGGAGCATTGTGATGCAAAGCGCCATGGAGCATTGGGATGACAAGCGTCATGGAGCTTTGTGATGAATTGTCGCATGGAACATTGTGATGACAGGGGTTGTGGAGCACTGTGATTACATTGAACATGGAGCATTGTGATGACAAAGGCCATGGAGCATTGTGATGAGAAGGGCATGGAGCATTGTGATGACAAAAGTCATAGAGCAGTGCGATGAAAGGATTAATGGAGCATTGTGATGAAAGGGGTCATGGAGCATTGTGATGACAGGGGGCATGGAGCACTGTGATGATAGGGGTTATGCAGCACTGTGATTACAGGGGTAATTGTGATGCATTGTGATGAAAGGGGACATGAGAGAGGGGTAATGGAGCATTCTGAAGAAAGTTTTCATAGCTCATTGTGATGAAAAGGGGCATGGAGCATTGTGAGGAAAAGGGTTATGGAGCACTGTGATTACAGGGGTAATTTAGAGCATTGTGATGAACGGGGACCTGGAGCAATTTGATGACAGGGGTCATGGGGCATTGTGAGGACAAGGGCCATGAAGCATTGTGATGACAGGTGTCATTTGGCTTTGTGAATGACAGGGGACCTGGAGCCTTGTGTTGACAAGGGTAATGGAGCATTGTGATGACCGGGGTCATGGAGCATTGTGATGACAGGGGGCATGGAGCATTGTGATCACAAGAGCATGGAACATTGTGAGACAAGGGTCATGGGCCAATGTGATGACATGGTGTATTGAGCATTGTGATGACAATGGTATGTAGCATTGCGATGACACGGGTCATGAAGCTTTGCGATGAGAGTGGTCATGGAGCTTTGGGATGCCAGGGGTCATGGAGCATTGTGATGACAATGGTCATGGCGCATTTTGATGAAAGGGGACACGGAGCATTGTGACGGAAGGGGTCATGGAGCATTGTGATGACAGGGTCATGGGGCATTGTGATGAAAAGGGCGTGGAGCATTGTGATGACAGTGGTCACGGAACATTGTGACGATAAGGGCATGGAGTCTAGTGAGGGACAGTCTAGCGGTCTTGGGACTAAATCCAGTGCCTGAGGTAGGCACAGCATAAGGTCTTTAGTTAGCATAAGAGGTAGGATATTAGCTCGGGACAGGGTTAGGGTGAAGGCTAGGAATCGTGTCAGGAAATGACCTAAGGATAGTGTGAAGACCTTTGTTACTGAGAATCAGGGCCTTATTCAGAACCAGTGTTAGGGCTTCAGGTAGGAACAGTATCAGGGCCTGACTTAGGGAGAGCGACTGGGTCTGAGTGAGGCCTAATGTCAGGCCCTTAGCTGGGGACCCTGTCAGGGAGTGACTTAGGAGCAGCATCAGTGCCTTTGTTGGATCAGCTTTAGGCTCTTAGTTAAAGATGACCAGAGCCCTAGTTAGTCACAGCCTCAAGGCCTCAGTTAGGGAAAGCTTCAGGGCCTGAGTTACGGACAGCCTCAGGTCTTCACTTAAAGACAGCGACAGGGCTTTCTTAGGGAGAGTGTCAAGACCTTGGTTAGAAATGGGTCAGGATATTATCTCAGGAGAGTGTCAGGATTTTAGTTATTGCTGGCAGCAGGGCCTATATTAGGGACAGATTCTGGGCCTTTGTTAGAGACAGTGTCATGGCCTTAGTTAGGAGTAGTCAGGGCCTTAGTTAGGGAGAGCATTAGGGTTTCAGTCAGCATAAGATGCAGGAGATTATCTCGGGACAGAGTCAGGTTCCAGGCCAGAGATAGTGAAAGGAAATGACCAAGGGATAACGAAAAGACCTTAGTCATTGAGAGCATCAGGGCCTTAGTTAGCAGCAGCGTGAGGGCCTTAATTAGGACCAGTGCCAGGGCTTGATGTACGGACAGCGTCAGAGCCTAACTAAGGTACAGCAACAGGGCCTAAGTGAGGCCTATCTTTGGGGCCTGAGTAAGGGACAGTATCAGGGCATGACTTAGGAGCAGCAGAAAGGCCTCTGTAGGATCAGCATTAGGGTCTTCATTAAAGATATTATCAGGGCCTCTGTTAGGGACAGCCTCAAGGTCTCACTTAGGGACAGCGTCAGGGCTTACTTTGGGAAAGTTTCAGGACCTTGGTAAGACATGGGTCAGGATATTAGCTCAGGATAATGTCAGGTGTTCAGATATTGACGGCAGCAGGGCCTTAGTTAGAGGCAGTGTCAGGCCTAAGTTAGGACTAGTATCAGAGCCTTTGTTAGGTACAGTGTCAGTGACTGAGTTACGTGTAGTGTCAGGGCCTTAGTTAGGGACAGTGTCAGGACCTGCGTTAGGACGAGCCTCCCGGCCTCAGTTAGGGACAGGTTCACGGCCTCGGACCTAAATTCAGGGCCTCATATAGGGACAGAATCACAGACTTAGGTAGCATAAGAGGATCTACAGCTGAAAGCAACTTGAACACCACCACAAGCAGATGCAGAAGTGAACCATGCACGCCCCTATGAAGGAATATTCCACAGCAGTTGAGTACATTTTGTTTAAAGTTAGTAACACTGTAAAAATTATGTTTTGAAGAAAACCATATTCAGAAGATGAAAGAATCTCGTTCTAAAGAATCTCTTTAGCTAATCTCGACATTAGCTAAAGAGAAGGTTAGGTTAAGATCTAGGGATAGTGTCAGGAAATGACCTAGGGATAGTGTCAAGACGTTAGTTACTTAGAGCATCAGGGCCTAATTAAGGACAAGTAAGTGTCAGGGCTTCGGGTAGGGACAGCGTCAGAGCCTAACTTAGGAAGAGCAACAGGGCCTGAGTGAGGCCTAGCGTCAGGGCCTTAGCTAGGGACAGTGTCAGGGCATGACTTAGGAGCAACATAAGAGCCACGGTAGGATCAGCCTCAGGGGCTATGTTAAAGATATTATCAGGGCCTCTGTGAGGGACAGCCTCAAGGCCTCACTTAGGGAGAGCATCAGGGCTTCCTTAGGGAGAGTTTCAGGACCTTGGTAAGAGATGAGTTACGATATTAGCTCAGGATAATGTCAGGACTTTAGATATTGATGGTAGCAGGGCCTAAGTAAGGGACAGTGTCAAGGCGTTAGTTAGGAGTAGCGGGCCTCTGATAGGTCCAGTGTCAGGTCCTCAGTTAGCAATAGTGTTAGGGCCTTAGTTAGGGACAGTGTCAGGGCCAGATGTAGGACGAGTATCTAGGCGTTAGTTCGGGACAGTTTCACGGTCTTGGGACTAAATTCAGTGCCTGAGGCAGGCACAACCTAAGGGCTTCAGTTAGCATAAGAGGCAGGACATTAGCTAGTGAGAGTGTCAGTTTAACATGTAGGGATAGTGTCAGGAAATGACGTAAGGATAGTGTGAAGACCTTTGTTACGGAGACTCTCAGGGCCTTATTCAGAACCAGGGTTAGGGCTTCAGGTAGGGACAGCATCAGAGCCTGACTTAGGGAGAGCGATAGGGTCTGAGTGAGGCCTAGCATCAGACCCTTAGCTGGGGACACTGTCAGGGCATGACTTAGGAGCAGCCTCAGGGCTTCTGTTGGATCAGCCTTAGGGTCTTAGTGAAAGACATGATCAGGGTCTGAGTTAGTCACAGCATCAAGGCCTGAGTTAGTTAGGGAAAGCTGCAGGGCCTCACTTAGGGACAGCGTCAGGTCTTACTTTGGGATAGTTTCAGGACCTTGGTAAGACATGGGTCAGGATATTAGCTCCGGATAATGTCAGGACTTTAGATATGGATGGCAGCAGCCCTTAGTTAGAGACAGTGTCAGGCCCTGAGTTACGACTAGCATCAGAGCCTTTTTTAGGTACAATGTACGGGACTGAGTTAGGAGTAGAGTCAGGGCCTTAGTTAGTGACAGTGTCAGGGCCTGACTTCGGGAGAGCGACAGGGCCTGAGTGGGGCCTAGCGTCAGGCCCTTTGCTGGGCCCACTGTCAGGGCATGACTTTGGAGCTGCATCAGCGTCTTTGCTGGATCAGCACTAAGGTCTTCGTGAAATACATGATCAGGGCCTGAGTTAGTCACAGCTTCAAGGCTTCAGTTAAGGAAAGCTTCAGGGCCTGAGTTAGGGACAGCCTCAGGTCTTCACTTACGGACAGCGTCAGGGCTTACTTTGGGACAGTTTCAGGACCTTGGAAAGACATAGGTCAGGATATTAGCTCAGGATAATGTCAGGACTTTACATACTGATGGCAGCAGGGCCTTAGTTACAGACAGTTTCAGGGCCTGAGTTAGGCCTAGCATCAGTGACTTTGTTAGGTACAGTGTAAGGGACTGAGTTAGGAGTAGTGTCAGGGCCTTGCTTAGGGACAGTGTCAGGGTCTGAGTTAGGTGTACTGTCAGAGACCTAGTTAGGGACAGTGCTAGGGCCTGAGTTACGATTCGTGTCAAGGCCTTATTTAGGACCAATTTCAGGGCCTTAGTTTGGACTAGCATCAGAGCCATTGTTAGGAATCGTATGAGGGCCTGAGTTAGGCGTACTGGCAGGGCCTTAGCTAGGGACAGTGTTACGGCCTGAGTTAGGATTAGTGTCAAGGCCTTATTTAAGACCAATTTTAGGGCTTTAGTTTGGACTAGCAACAGAGCGTTTTTTAGGTATCATTTCGGGGCCTAAGTTAGGTGCAGTGTCAGGGCCATTGTTAGGGACAGTATCAGGGCCTGACTTAGGAGAAGTTCAGGGCCTTAGCCAGGGAAAGGGTCAGGGCCTTAGTAAGGGATATTATCAGGACCTGAATTAGCAGTAGTGTCAAAAATCCTTAGTGAGGAAAGTTAGGAATAAGTCAGGACTCAGGCCCTGACACTGTCCTTAACTAAGGCCCTGACACTACTCGTAACACAGGCCCTGATCTGATTCCTATCATAGGCCCTGACACTGGTCTTAACTAAGGCCCTGACACTGGCCCTAACTAAAGCTGTGATGCTACTCTTAACTCAGGCACTGACACTGTCCCTAACAAAGCCTCTGACACTACTCCTAACTCAGGCCCTGACACTGTCTCTAACTAAGGCCCTGATACTACTACGAACTCAGCACTGGCACTGTCCCTAACTTAGGCCCTGACTCTACTCCTAACTCAGGAACTGACACTGTCACTAACTAAGGCCCTGACACTGTTCATAACTCACACCCTAACACTACTCCTTAATCATGCCCTGGCAATGTCCCTAACTAAGGCCTTGACACTATTCCTAACTCAGGCACTCATACAATACCTAAGGAAGGCCCTGACATTACTCCTAACTCAGGCCCTGGAAAGGTCCCTAACTAAGGCCGATAAAACTCCTAACTCAGGCACTGACACTGTCCCAAAATGAGGCCCTGAATCTATTCCTAACTGAGGCGCTGATACAATACCTAACGAAGGCACTGATGCTACTCCTAACTAAGGCCCTGAGACTACTCCTAACACAGGCAATGACACAGTCCATAACTAAGGCCCTGACACTATTCCCAACTCAGGCACTGACAGTGTACGTAACTAAAACCCTGACACTACACCTAACTCAGGCACTGACAGTGTCCCTAACAAGGGCCCTCACACTACTCCCAACTCAGTCACTGACCTTTTCCCTAACTGAGGCAATGATACTACTCCCAACTCAGGAACTAAGGCTCTGGATCATTGTGATGACAAGCGCCATGGAGCACTGTGATGACAAGGGTCATGGAGAATTGTGATGACAAGTGCATGGAGCATTGTGATGACAAGGGCCATGGAGAATTGTGGTGACAGAGTTCTTGGGGCATTGTGATGACAGATTTCATGGAGAATTGTGATGAAAATGGCCATGGAGAATTGTGATGAAAGTGGTCATGGAGGATTGTGATGAAAAGCGCTATGGAGCATTGTGATGACAGGGGTCATGGAGAATTGTGATGACAGGTATCATGGAGAATTGTGATGACAAGTGCATGGAGCATTTTGATGACAAGGGCCATGGACAATTGTGATGACAGGGGTCATGGAGATTTGTGATGACAAGGGCCATGGAGCATTGTGATGACAGAGTTCATGGGGCATTGTGATGAAAGCGGTCATGGAGCATTGTGATGAAAATGGTCATGGATCATTGTGATGAAAGTGGTCATGGAGGATTGTGATGAAAAGCGCTATGGAGCATTGTGATGAGAGGGGTCATGGAGCATTGTGATGACAAGTGCCATGGAGCATTGTGATGATAGGAGTCATGGGGCATTGTGATGACAGGGATCTTGGAGCTTTGTGGTGAAAGGGGTCATGGAACATTGTGATTACAACGACCTGGATCATTGTGATAAAAAGGGTCATGGAGCATTGTGATGACAATCACCATGGATCATTGTGATTAGTGGGGTAATGGAGCATTGTCATGAAAGGGGTCATGGATCATTGTGATTACAGGGATCATGGAGCATTTTTACGACAAGAGCGAAGGAGCACTGTGATGCCAAGGGCCATGGATCATGGTGATGACAGGGGTCAGGGAGCATTGTAATGACAGGGCTCATGGAGCATTGTGATGACAATGGTCATGGAGAATTTTGATGAAAGGGGTCATGGAGCATTGTGCTGAAAGTGGTCATGGATCTTTGTGATGACATGCACCAGGGAGCATTGTGATGACAGGGGGCCTGGAGCATTGTGATGACAGGTTTCATGGGGCATTGTGATGACAAGGGCCTTGGAGCATTGTGATGAAAGTGGTCATATGGCATTTTGAATGATAGGGGCCATGGAACATTGTGATGACAAGTGTCATGGAGCCTTGTAATGACAGGGTGCATGGAACATTGTGATGTCACCGCCATGTAGCATTTTAGACAAGGGTCAAGGAGTATTGTGATGATAAGTGCGTGGAACATTGCGAAGACAGGTGTCATGGAGCATTGTGATGATAAGGGCATGGAGCCTTGCGATGACAGGGAGCATGGAACATTGAAATGAAAGGGGGCATGGAACATTGTGATGAAAGTGGTCATGGAGCATTGTGATGAAAGATGTCTGGGAACATTGTGATGAAAGGGGCCATGGGGCATTGTGATGAAAAGGGGTCATGGAGCATTGTGATGACAAGCGCCATGGGGCATTGTGATGGCAAGAGCCATGGAATATTGTGATGAAAAGTCTCATGGACCACTGTGCTGAATGTGGTCATGGAGCATTGTGATGCAAAGCGCCATGGAGCATTGGGATGACAAGCGTCATGGAGCTTTGTGATGAATTGTCGCATGGAACATTGTGATGACAGGGGTTGTGGAGCACTGTGATTACATTGAACATGGAGCATTGTGATGACAAAGGCCATGGAGCATTGTGATGAGAAGGGCATGGAGCATTGTGATGACAAAAGTCATAGAGCAGTGCGATGAAAGGATTAATGGAGCATTGTGATGAAAGGGGTCATGGAGCATTGTGATGACAGGGGGCATGGAGCACTGTGATGATAGGGGTTATGCAGCACTGTGATTACAGGGGTAATTGTGATGCATTGTGATGAAAGGGGACATGAGAGAGGGGTAATGGAGCATTCTGAAGAAAGTTTCCATAGCTCATTGTGATGAAAAGGGGCATGGAGCATTGTGAGGAAAAGGGTTATGGAGCACTGTGATTACAGGGGTAATTTAGAGCATTGTGATGAACGGGGACCTGGAGCAATTTGATGACAGGGGTCATGGGGCATTGTGAGGACAAGGGCCATGAAGCATTGTGATGACAGGTGTCATTTGGCTTTGTGAATGACAGGGGACCTGGAGCCTTGTGTTGACAAGGGTAATGGAGCATTGTGATGACCGGGGTCATGGAGCATTGTGATGACAGGGGGCATGGAGCATTGTGATCACAAGAGCATGGAACATTGTGAGACAAGGGTCATGGGCCAATGTGATGACATGGGGTATGGAGCATTGTGATGACAATGGTATGTAGCATTGCGATGACACGGGTCATGAAGCTTTGCGATGAGAGTGGTCATGGAGCTTTGGGATGCCAGGGGTCATGGAGCATTGTGATGACAATGGTCATGGCGCATTTTGATGAAAGGGGACACGGAGCATTGTGACGGAAGGGGTCATGGAGCATTGTGATGACAGGGCTCATGGGGCATTGTGATGAAAAGGGCGTGGAGCATTGTGATGACAGTGGTCACGGAACATTGTGACGATAAGGGCATGGAGCCTAGTGAGGGACAGTCTAGCGGTCTTGGGACTAAATCCAGTGCCTGAGGTAGGCACAGCATAAGGTCTTTAGTTAGCATAAGAGGTAGGATATTAGCTCGGGACAGGGTTAGGGTGAAGGCTAGGAATCGTGTCAGGAAATGACCTAAGGATAGTGTGAAGACCTTTGTTACTGAGAATCAGGGCCTTATTCAGAACCAGTGTTAGGGCTTCAGGTAGGAACAGTATCAGGGCCTGACTTAGGGAGAGCGACTGGGTCTGAGTGAGGCCTAATGTCAGGCCCTTAGCTGGGGACCCTGTCAGGGAGTGACTTAGGAGCAGCATCAGTGCCTTTGTTGGATCAGCTTTAGGCTCTTAGTTAAAGATGACCAGAGCCCTAGTTAGTCACAGCCTCAAGGCCTCAGTTAGGGAAAGCTTCAGGGCCTGAGTTACGGACAGCCTCAGGTCTTCACTTAAAGACAGCGACAGGGCTTTCTTAGGGAGAGTGTCAAGACCTTGGTTAGAAATGGGTCAGGATATTATCTCAGGAGAGTGTCAGGATTTTAGTTATTGCTGGCAGCAGGGCCTATATTAGGGACAGATTCTGGGCCTTTGTTAGAGACAGTGTCATGGCCTTAGTTAGGAGTAGTCAGGGCCTTAGTTAGGGAGAGCATTAGGGTTTCAGTCAGCATAAGATGCAGGAGATTATCTCGGGACAGAGTCAGGTTCCAGGCCAGAGATAGTGAAAGGAAATGACCAAGGGATAACGAAAAGACCTTAGTCATTGAGAGCATCAGGGCCTTAGTTAGCAGCAGCGTGAGGGCCTTAATTAGGACCAGTGCCAGGGCTTGATGTACGGACAGCGTCAGAGCCTAACTAAGGTACAGCAACAGGGCCTAAGTGAGGCCTATCTTTGGGGCCTGAGTAAGGGACAGTATCAGGGCATGACTTAGGAGCAGCAGAAAGGCCTCTGTAGGATCAGCATTAGGGTCTTCATTAAAGATATTATCAGGGCCTCTGTTAGGGACAGCCTCAAGGTCTCACTTAGGGACAGCGTCAGGGCTTACTTTGGGAAAGTTTCAGGACCTTGGTAAGACATGGGTCAGGATATTAGCTCAGGATAATGTCAGGTGTTCAGAGATTGACGGCAGCAGGGCCTTAGTTAGAGGCAGTGTCAGGCCTAAGTTAGGACTAGTATCAGAGCCTTTGTTAGGTACAGTGTCAGTGACTGAGTTAGGTGTAGTGTCAGGGCCTTAGTTAGGGACAGTGTCAGGACCTGCGTTAGGACGAGCCTCCCGGCCTCAGTTAGGGACAGGTTCACGGCCTCGGACCTAAATTCAGGGCCTCATATAGGGACAGAATCACAGACTTAGGTAGCATAAGAGGATCTACAGCTGAAAGCAACTTGAACACCACCACAAGCAGATGCAGAAGTGAACCATGCACGCCCCTATGAAGGAATATTCCACAGCAGTTGAGTACATTTTGTTTAAAGTTAGTAACACTATAAAAATTATGTTTTGAAGAAAACCATATTCAGAAGATGAAAGAATCTCGTTCTAAAGAATCTCTTTAGCTAATCTCGACATTAGCTAAAGAGAAGGTTAGGTTAAGATCTAGGGATAGTGTCAGGAAATGACCTAGGGATAGTGTCAAGACGTTAGTTACTTAGAGCAGCAGGGCCTAATTAAGGACAAGTAAGTGTCAGGCTTCGGGTAGGGACAGCGTCAGAGCCTAACTTAGGAAGAGCAACAGGGCCTGAGTGAGGCCTAGCGTCAGGGCCTTAGCTAGGGACAGTGTCAGGGCATGACTTAGGAGCAACATAAGAGGCACGGTAGGATCAGCCTCAGGGGCTATGTTAAAGATATTATCAGGGCCTCTGGGAGGGACAGCCTCAAGGCCTCACTTAGGGAGAGCATCAGGGCTTCCTTAGGGAGAGTTTCAGGACCTTGGTAAGAGATGAGTTACGATATTAGCTCAGGATAATGTCAGGACTTTAGATATTGATGGTAGCAGGGCCTAAGGAAGGGACAGTGTCAAGGCGTTAGTTAGGAGTAGCGGGCCCCTGATAGGTCCAGTGTCAGGTCCTCAGTTAGCAATAGTGTTAGGGCCTTAGTTAGGGACAGTGTCAGGGCCAGATGTAGGACGAGTATCTAGGCGTTAGTTCGGGACAGTTTCACGGTCTTGGGACTAAATTCAGTGCCTGAGGCAGGCACAACCTAAGGGCTTCAGTTAGCATAAGAGGCAGGACATTAGCTAGTGAGAGTGTCAGTTTAACATGTAGGGATAGTGTCAGGAAATGACGTAAGGATAGTGTGAAGACCTTTGTTACGGAGACTCTCAGGGCCTTATTCAGAACCAGGGTTAGGGCTTCAGGTAGGGACAGCATCAGAGCCTGACTTAGGGAGAGCGATAGGGTCTGAGTGAGGCCTAGCATCAGACCCTTAGCTGGGGACACTGTCAGGGCATGACTTAGGAGCAGCCTCAGGGCTTCTGTTGGATCAGCCTTAGGGTCTTAGTGAAAGACATGATCAGGGTCTGAGTTAGTCACAGCATCAAGGCCTGAGTTAGTTAGGGAAAGCTGCAGGGCCTCACTTAGGGACAGCGTCAGGGCTTACTTTGGGACAGTTTCAGGACCTTGGTAAGACATGGGTCAGGATATTAGCTCGGGATAATCTCAGGACTTTAGATATGGATGGCAGCAGCCCTTAGTTAGAGACAGTGTCAGGCCCTGAGTTACGACTAGCATCAGAGCCTTTTTTAGGTACAATGTACGGGACTGAGTTAGGAGTAGAGTCAGGGCCTTAGTTAGTGACAGTGTCAGGGCCTGACTTCGGGAGAGCGACAGGGCCTGAGTGGGGCCTAGCGTCAGGCCCTTTGCTGGGCCCACTGTCAGGGCATGACTTTGGAGCTGCATCAGCGTCTTTGCTGGATCAGCACTAAGGTCTTCGTGAAATACATGATCAGGTCCTGAGTTAGTCACAGCTTCAAGGCTTCAGTTAAGGAAAGCTTCAGGGCCTGAGTTAGGGACAGCCTCAGGTCTTCACTTACGGACAGCGTCAGGGCTTACTTTGGGACAGTTTCAGGACCTTGGAAAGACATAGGTCAGGATATTAGCTCAGGATAATGTCAGGACTTTACATACTGATGGCAGCAGGGCCTTAGTTACAGACAGTTTCAGGGCCTGAGTTAGGCCTAGCATCAGTGACTTTGTTAGGTACAGTGTAAGGGACTGAGTTAGGAGTAGTGTCAGGGCCTTGCTTAGGGACAGTGTCAGGGTCTGAGTTAGGTGTACTGTCAGAGACCTAGTTAGGGACAGTGCTAGGGCCTGAGTTACGATTCGTGTCAAGGCCTTATTTAGGACCAATTTCAGGGCCTTAGTTTGGACTAGCATCAGAGCCATTGTTAGGAATCGTATGAGGGCCTGAGTTAGGCGTACTTTCAGGGCCTTAGCTAGGGTCAGTGTTACGGCCTGAGTTAGGATTAGTGTCAAGGCCTTATTTAAGACCAATTTTAGGGCTTTAGTTTGGACTAGCAACAGAGCGTTTGTTAGGTATCATTTCGGGGCCTAAGTTAGGTGCAGTGTCAGGGCCATTGTTAGGGACAGTATCAGGGCCTGACTTAGGAGAAGTTCAGGGCCTTAGCCAGGGAAAGGGTCAGGGCCTTAGTAAGGGATATTATCAGGACCTGAATTAGCAGTAGTGTCAAAAATCCTTAGTGAGGAAAGTTAGGAATAAGTCAGGACTCAGGCCCTGACACTGTCCTTAACTAAGGCCCTGACACTACTCGTAACACAGGCCCTGATCTGATTCCTATCATAGGCCCTGACACTGGTCTTAACTAAGGCCCTGACACTGGCCCTAACTAAAGCTGTGACGCTACTCTTAACTCAGGCACTGACACTGTCCCTAACAAAGCCTCTGACACTACTCCTAACTCAGGCCCTGACACTGTCTCTAACTAAGGCCCTGATACTACTACGAACTCAGCACTGGCACTGTCCCTAACTTAGGCCCTGACTCTACTCCTAACTCAGGAACTGACACTGTCACTAACTAAGGCCCTGACACTGTTCATAACTCACACCCTAACACTACTCCTAAATCATGCCCTGGCAATGTCCCTAACTAAGGCCTTGACACTATTCCTAACTCAGGCACTGATACAATACCTAAGGAAGGCCCTGACACTACTCCTAACTCAGGCCCTGGAAAGGTCCCTAACTAAGGCCGATAAAACTCCTAACTCAGGCACTGACACTGTCCCAAAATGAGGCCCTGAATCTATTCCTAACTGAGGCGCTGATACAATACCTAACGAAGGCACTGATGCTACTCCTAACTAAGGCCCTGAGACTACTCCTAACACAGGCAATGACACAGTCCATAACTAAGGCCCTGACACTATTCCCAACTCAGGCACTGACAGTGTACGTAACTAAAACCCTGACACTACACCTAACTCAGGCACTGACAGTGTCCCTAACAAGGGCCCTCACACTACTCCCAACTCAGTCACTGACCTTTTCCCTAACTGAGGCAATGATACTACTCCCATCTCAGGAACTAAGGCTCTGGATCATTGTGATGACAAGCGCCATGGAGCACTGTGATGACAAGGGTCATGGAGAATTGTGATGACAAGTGCATGGAGCATTGTGATGACAAGGGCCATGGAGAATTGTGGTGACAGAGTTCTTGGGGCATTGTGATGACAGATTTCATGGAGAATTGTGATGAAAATGGCCATGGAGAATTGTGATGAAAGTGGTCATGGAGGATTGTGATGAAAAGCGCTATGGAGCATTGTGATGACAGGGGTCATGGAGAATTGTGATGACAGGTATCATGGAGAATTGTGATGACAAGTGCATGGAGCATTTTGATGACAAGGGCCATGGACAATTGTGATGACAGGGGTCATGGAGATTTGTGATGACAAGGGCCATGGAGCATTGTGATGACAGAGTTCATGGGGCATTGTGATGAAAGCGGTCATGGAGCATTGTGATGAAAATGGTCATGGATCATTGTGATGAAAGTGGTCATGGAGGATTGTGATGAAAAGCGCTATGGAGCATTGTGATGAGAGGGGTCATGGAGCATTGTGATGACAAGTGCCATGGAGCATTGTGATGATAGGAGTCATGGGGCATTGTGATGACAGGGATCTTGGAGCTTTGTGGTGAAAGGGGTCATGGAACATTGTGATTACAACGACCTGGATCATTGTGATAAAAATGGTCATGGAGCATTGTGATGACAATCACCATGGATCATTGTGATTAGTGGGGTAATGGAGCATTGTCATGAAAGGGGTCATGGATCATTGTGATTACAGGGATCATGGAGCATTTTTACGACAAGAGCGAAGGAGCACTGTGATGCCAAGGGCCATGGATCATGGTGATGACAGGGGTCAGGGAGCATTGTAATGACAGGGCTCATGGAGCATTGTGATGACAATGGTCATGGAGAATTTTGATGAAAGGGGTCATGGAGCATTGTGCTGAAAGTGGTCATGGATCTTTGTGATGACATGCACCAGGGAGCATTGTGATGACAGGGGGCCTGGAGCATTGTGATGACAGGTTTCATGGGGCATTGTGATGACAAGGGCCTTGGAGCATTGTGATGAAAGTGGTCATATGGCATTTTGAATGATAGGGGCCATGGAACATTGTGATGACAAGTGTCATGGAGCCTTGTGATGACAGGGAGCATGGAACATTGAAATGAAAGGGGGCATGGAACATTGTGATGAAAGTGGTCATGGAGCATTGTGATGAAAGATGTCTGGGAACATTGTGATGAAAGGGGCCATGTGGCATTGTGATGAAAAGGGGTCATGGAGCATTGTGATGACAAGCGCCATGTGGCATTGTGATGGCAAGAGCCATGGAATATTGTGATGAAAAGTCTCATGGACCACTGTGCTGAATGTGGTCATGGAGCATTGTGATGAGAAAGGCCATGGAGCATTGTGATGAGAAGGGCATGGAGCATTGTGATGACAAAAGTCATAGAGCAGTGCGATGAAATGATTAATGGAGCATTGTGATGAAAGGGGTCATGGAGCATTGTGATGACAGGGGGCATGGAGCACTGTGATGATAGGGGTTATGCAGCACTGTGATTACAGGGGTAATTGTGATGCATTGTGATGAAAGGGGACATGAGAGAGGGGTAATGGAGCATTCTGATGAAAGTTTTCATAGCTCATTGTGATGAAAAGGGGCATGGAGCATTGTGAGGAAAAGGGTTATGGAGCACTGTGATTACAGGGGTAATTTAGAGCATTGTGATGAACGGGGACCTGGAGCAATTTGATGACAGGGGTCATGGGGCATTGTGAGGACAAGGGCCATGAAGCATTGTGATGACAGGTGTCATTTGGCTTTGTGAATGACAGGGGACCTGGAGCCTTGTGTTGACAAGGGTAATGGAGCATTGTGATGACCGGGGTCATGGAGCATTGTGATGACAGGGGGCATGGAGCATTGTGATCACAAGAGCATGGAACATTGTGAGACAAGGGTCATGGGCCAATGTGATGACATGGTGTATTGAGCATTGTGATGACAATGGTATGTAGCATTGCGATGACACGGGTCATGAAGCTTTGCGATGAGAGTGGTCATGGAGCTTTGGGATGCCAGGGGTCATGGAGCATTGTGATGACAATGGTCATGGCGCATTTTGATGAAAGGGGACACGGAGCATTGTGACGGAAGGGGTCATGGAGCATTGTGATGACAGGGCTCATGGGGCATTGTGATGAAAAGGGCGTGGAGCATTGTGATGACAGTGGTCACGGAACATTGTGACGATAAGGGCATGGAGCCTAGTGAGGGACAGTCTAGCGGTCTTGGGACTAAATCCAGTGCCTGAGGTAGGCACAGCATAAGGTCTTTAGTTAGCATAAGAGGTAGGATATTAGCTCGGGACAGGGTTAGGGTGAAGGCTAGGAATCGTGTCAGGAAATGACCTAAGGATAGTGTGAAGACCTTTGTTACTGAGAATCAGGGCCTTATTCAGAACCAGTGTTAGGGCTTCAGGTAGGAACAGTATCAGGGCCTGACTTAGGGAGAGCGACTGGGTCTGAGTGAGGCCTAATGTCAGGCCCTTAGCTGGGGACCCTGTCAGGGAGTGACTTAGGAGCAGCATCAGTGCCTTTGTTGGATCAGCTTTAGGCTCTTAGTTAAAGATGACCAGAGCCCTAGTTAGTCACAGCCTCAAGGCCTCAGTTAGGGAAAGCTTCAGGGCCTGAGTTACGGACAGCCTCAGGTCTTCACTTAAAGACAGCGACAGGGCTTTCTTAGGGAGAGTGTCAAGACCTTGGTTAGAAATGGGTCAGGATATTATCTCAGGAGAGTGTCAGGATTTTAGTTATTGCTGGCAGCAGGGCCTATATTAGGGACAGATTCTGGGCCTTTGTTAGAGACAGTGTCATGGCCTTAGTTAGGAGTAGTCAGGGCCTTAGTTAGGGAGAGCATTAGGGTTTCAGTCAGCATAAGATGCAGGAGATTATCTCGGGACAGAGTCAGGTTCCAGGCCAGAGATAGTGAAAGGAAATGACCAAGGGATAACGAAAAGACCTTAGTCATTGAGAGCATCAGGGCCTTAGTTAGCAGCAGCGTGAGGGCCTTAATTAGGACCAGTGCCAGGGCTTGATGTACGGACAGCGTCAGAGCCTAACTAAGGTACAGCAACAGGGCCTAAGTGAGGCCTATCTTTGGGGCCTGAGTAAGGGACAGTATCAGGGCATGACTTAGGAGCAGCAGAAAGGCCTCTGTAGGATCAGCATTAGGGTCTTCATTAAAGATATTATCAGGGCCTCTGTTAGGGACAGCCTCAAGGTCTCACTTAGGGACAGCGTCAGGGCTTACTTTGGGAAAGTTTCAGGACCTTGGTAAGACATGGGTCAGGATATTAGCTCAGGATAATGTCAGGTGTTCAGAGATTGACGGCAGCAGGGCCTTAGTTAGAGGCAGTGTCAGGCCTAAGTTAGGACTAGTATCAGAGCCTTTGTTAGGTACAGTGTCAGTGACTGAGTTAGGTGTAGTGTCAGGGCCTTAGTTAGGGACAGTGTCAGGACCTGCGTTAGGACGAGCCTCCCGGCCTCAGTTAGGGACAGGTTCACGGCCTCGGACCTAAATTCAGGGCCTCATATAGGGACAGAATCACAGACTTAGGTAGCATAAGAGGATCTACAGCTGAAAGCAACTTGAACACCACCACAAGCAGATGCAGAAGTGAACCATGCCCGCCCCTATGAAGGAATATTCCACAGCAGTTGAGTACATTTTGTTTAAAGTTAGTAACACTATAAAAATTATGTTTTGAAGAAAACCATATTCAGAAGATGAAAGAATCTCGTTCTAAAGAATCTCTTTAGCTAATCTCGACATTAGCTAAAGAGAAGGTTAGGTTAAGATCTAGGGATAGTGTCAGGAAATGACCTAGGGATAGTGTCAAGACGTTAGTTACTTAGAGCAGCAGGGCCTAATTAAGGACAAGTAAGTGTCAGGGCTTCGGGTAGGGACAGCGTCAGAGCCTAACTTAGGAAGAGCAACAGGGCCTGAGTGAGGCCTAGCGTCAGGGCCTTAGCTAGGGACAGTGTCAGGGCATGACTTAGGAGCAACATAAGAGCCACGGTAGGATCAGCCTCAGGGGCTATGTTAAAGATATTATCAGGGCCTCTGTGAGGGACAGCCTCAAGGCCTCACTTAGGGAGAGCATCAGGGCTTCCTTAGGGAGAGTTTCAGGACCTTGGTAAGAGATGAGTTACGATATTAGCTCAGGATAATGTCAGGACTTTAGATATTGATGGTAGCAGGGCCTAAGTAAGGGACAGTGTCAAGGCGTTAGTTAGGAGTAGCGGGCCCCTGATAGGTCCAGTGTCAGGTCCTCAGTTAGCAATAGTGTTAGGGCCTTAGTTAGGGACAGTGTCAGGGCCAGATGTAGGACGAGTATCTAGGCGTTAGTTCGGGACAGTTTCACGGTCTTGGGACTAAATTCAGTGCCTGAGGCAGGCACAACCTAAGGGCTTCAGTTAGCATAAGAGGCAGGACATTAGCTAGTGAGAGTGTCAGTTTAACATGTAGGGATAGTGTCAGGAAATGACGTAAGGATAGTGTGAAGACCTTTGTTACGGAGACTCTCAGGGCCTTATTCAGAACCAGGGTTAGGGCTTCAGGTAGGGACAGCATCAGAGCCTGACTTAGGGAGAGCGATAGGGTCTGAGTGAGGCCTAGCATCAGACCCTTAGCTGGGGACACTGTCAGGGCATGACTTAGGAGCAGCCTCAGGGCTTCTGTTGGATCAGCCTTAGGGTCTTAGTGAAAGACATGATCAGGGTCTGAGTTAGTCACAGCATCAAGGCCTGAGTTAGTTAGGGAAAGCTGCAGGGCCTCACTTAGGGACAGCGTCAGGGCTTACTTTGGGACAGTTTCAGGACCTTGGTAAGACATGGGTCAGGATATTAGCTCTGGATAATGTCAGGACTTTAGATACTGATGGCAGCAGCCCTTAGTTAGAGACAGTGTCAGGCCCTGAGTTACGACTAGCATCAGAGCCTTTGTTAGGTACAATGTACGGGACTGAGTTAGGAGTAGAGTCAGGGCCTTAGTTAGTGACAGTGTCAGCGCCTGACTTCGGGAGAGCGACAGGGCCTGAGTGAGGCCTAGCGTCAGGCCCTTTGCTGGGCACACTGTCAGGGCATGACTTTGGAACAGGATGAGGGTCTTTGCTGGATCAGCTTTAAGGTCTTCGTGAAATACGTGATCAGGGCCTGAGTTAGTAACAGCTTCACGGCTTCAGTTAAGGAAAGCTTCAGGGCCTGAGTTAGGGACAGCCTCAGGTCTTCACTTACGGACAGCGTCAGGGCTTACTTTGGGACAGTTTCAGGACCTTGGAAAGACATAGGTCAGGATATTAGCTCAGGATAATGTCAGGACTTTACATACTGATGGCAGCAGGGCCTTAGTTACAGACAGTTTCAGGGCCTGAGTTAGGCCTAGCGTCAGTGACTTTGTTAGGTACAGTGTAAGGGACTGAGTTAGGAGTAGTGTCAGGGCCTTGCTTAGGGACAGTGTCAGGGTCTGAGTTAGGTGTACTGTCAGAGACCTAGTTAGGGACAGTGCTAGGGCCTGAGTTACGATTCGTGTCAAGGCCTTATTTAGGACCAATTTCAGGGCCTTAGTTTGGACTAGCATCAGAGCCATTGTTAGGAATCGTATGAGGGCCTGAGTTAGGCGTACTGTCAGGGCTTAAGCTAGGGACAGTGTTACGGCCTGAGTTAGGATTAGTGTCAAGGCCTTATTTAAGACCAATTTTAGGGCTTTAGTTTGGACTAGCAACAGAGCGTTTGTTAGGTATCATTTCGGGGCCTAAGTTAGGTGCAGTGTCAGGGCCATTGTTAGGGACAGTATCAGGGCCTGACTTAGGAGAAGTTCAGGGCCTTAGCCAGGGAAAGGGTCAGGGCCTTAGTAAGGGATATTATCAGGACCTGAATTAGCAGTAGTGTCAAAAATCCTTAGTGAGGAAAGTTAGGAATAAGTCAGGACTCAGGCCCTGACACTGTCCTTAACTAAGGCCCTGACACGACTCGTAACACAGGCCCTGATCTGATTCCTATCATAGGCCCTGACACTGGTCTTAACTAAGGCCCTGACACTGGCCCTAACTAAAGCTGTGACGCTACTCTTAACTCAGGCCCTGACACTGTCTCTAACTAAGGCCCTGATACTACTAGGAACTCAGCACTGGCACTGTCCCTAACTTAGGCCCTGACTCTACTCCTAACTCAGGAACTGACACTGTCACTAACTAAGGCCCTGACACTGTTCATAACTCACACCCTAACACTACTCCTAAATCATGCCCTGGCAATGTCCCTAACTAAGGCCTTGACACTATTCCTAACTCAGGCACTGATACAATACCTAAGGAAGGCCCTGACATTACTCCTAACTCAGGCCCTGGAAAGGTCCCTAACTAAGGCCGATAAAACTCCTAACTCAGGCACTGACACTGTCCCAAAATGAGGCCCTGAATCTATTCCTAACTGAGGCGCTGATACAATACCTAACGAAGGCACTGATGCTACTCCTAACTAAGGCCCTGAGACTACTCCTAACACAGGCAATGACACAGTCCATAACTAAGGCCCTGACACTATTCCCAACTCAGGCACTGACAGTGTACGTAACTAAAACCCTGACACTACACCTAACTCAGGCACTGACAGTGTCCCTAACAAGGGCCCTCACACTACTCCCAACTCAGTCACTGACCTTTTCCCTAACTGAGGCAATGATACTACTCCCAACTCAGGAACTAAGGCTCTGGATCATTGTGATGACAAGCGCCATGGAGCACTGTGATGACAAGGGTCATGGAGAATTGTGATGACAAGTGCATGGAGCATTGTGATGACAAGGGCCATGGAGAATTGTGGTGACAGAGTTCTTGGGGCATTGTGATGACAGATTTCATGGAGAATTGTGATGAAAATGGCCATGGAGAATTGTGATGAAAGTGGTCATGGAGGATTGTGATGAAAAGTGCTATGGAGCATTGTGATGACAGGGGTCATGGAGAATTGTGATGACAGGTATCATGGAGAATTGTGATGACAAGTGCATGGAGCATTTTGATGACAAGGGCCATGGACAATTGTGATGACAGGGGTCATGGAGATTTGTGATGACAAGGGCCATGGAGCATTGTGATGACAGAGTTCATGGGGCATTGTGATGAAAGCGGTCATGGAGCATTGTGATGAAAATGGTCATGGATCATTGTGATGAAAGTGGTCATGGAGGATTGTGATGAAAAGCGCTATGGAGCATTGTGATGAGAGGGGTCATGGAGCATTGTGATGACAAGTGCCATGGAGCATTGTGATGATAGGAGTCATGGGGCATTGTGATGACAGGGATCTTGGAGCTTTGTGGTGAAAGGGGTCATGGAACATTGTGATTACAACGACCTGGATCATTGTGATAAAAAGGGTCATGGAGCATTGTGATGACAATCACCATGGATCATTGTGATTAGTGGGGTAATGGAGCATTGTCATGAAAGGGGTCATGGATCATTGTGATTACAGGGATCATGGAGCATTTTTACGACAAGAGCGAAGGAGCACTGTGATGCCAAGGGCCATGGATCATGGTGATGACAGGGGTCAGGGAGCATTGTAATGACAGGGCTCATGGAGCATTGTGATGACAATGGTCATGGAGAATTTTGATGAAAGGGGTCATGGAGCATTGTGCTGAAAGTGGTCATGGATCTTTGTGATGACATGCACCAGGGAGCATTGTGATGACAGGTTTCATGGGGCATTGTGATGACAAGGGCCTTGGAGCATTGTGATGAAAGTGGTCATATGGCATTTTGAATGATAGGGGCCATGGAACATTGTGATGACAAGTGTCATGGAGCCTTGTGATGACAGGGAGCATGGAACATTGAAATGAAAGGGGGCATGGAACATTGTGATGAAAGTGGTCATTGAGCATTGTGATGAAAGATGTCTGGGAACATTGTGATGAAAGGGGCCATGGGGCATTGTGATGAAAAGGGGTCATGGAGCATTGTGATGACAAGCGCCATGGGGCATTGTGATGGCAAGAGCCATGGAATATTGTGATGAAAAGTCTCATGGACCACTGTGCTGAATGTGGTCATGGAGCATTGTGATGAGAAAGGCCATGGAGCATTGTGATGAGAAGGGCATGGAGCATTGTGATGACAAAAGTCATAGAGCAGTGCGATGAAATGATTAATGGAGCATTGTGATGAAAGGGGTCATGGAGCATTGTGATGACAGGGGGCATGGAGCACTGTGATGATAGGGGTTATGCAGCACTGTGATTACAGGGGTAATTGTGATGCATTGTGATGAAAGGGGACATGAGAGAGGGGTAATGGAGCATTCTGATGAAAGTTTTCATAGCTCATTGTGATGAAAAGGGGCATGGAGCATTGTGAGGAAAAGGGTTATGGAGCACTGTGATTACAGGGGTAATTTAGAGCATTGTGATGAACGGGGACCTGGAGCAATTTGATGACAGGGGTCATGGGGCATTGTGAGGACAAGGGCCATGAAGCATTGTGATGACAGGTGTCATTTGGCTTTGTGAATGACAGGGGACCTGGAGCCTTGTGTTGACAAGGGTAATGGAGCATTGTGATGACCGGGGTCATGGAGCATTGTGATGACAGGGGGCATGGAGCATTGTGATCACAAGAGCATGGAACATTGTGAGACAAGGGTCATGGGCCAATGTGATGACATGGTGTATTGAGCATTGTGATGACAATGGTATGTAGCATTGCGATGACACGGGTCATGAAGCTTTGCGATGAGAGTGGTCATGGAGCTTTGGGATGCCAGGGGTCATGGAGCATTGTGATGACAATGGTCATGGCGCATTTTGATGAAAGGGGACACGGAGCATTGTGACGGAAGGGGTCATGGAGCATTGTGATGACAGGGGTCATGGGGCATTGTGATGAAAAGGGCGTGGAGCATTGTGATGACAGTGGTCACGGAACATTGTGACGATAAGGGCATGGAGCCTAGTGAGGGACAGTCTAGCGGTCTTGGGACTAAATCCAGTGCCTGAGGTAGGCACAGCATAAGGTCTTTAGTTAGCATAAGAGGTAGGATATTAGCTCGGGACAGGGTTAGGGTGAAGGCTAGGAATCGTGTCAGGAAATGACCTAAGGATAGTGTGAAGACCTTTGTTACTGAGAATCAGGGCCTTATTCAGAACCAGTGTTAGGGCTTCAGGTAGGAACAGTATCAGGGCCTGACTTAGGGAGAGCGACTGGGTCTGAGTGAGGCCTAATGTCAGGCCCTTAGCTGGGGACCCTGTCAGGGAGTGACTTAGGAGCAGCATCAGTGCCTTTGTTGGATCAGCTTTAGGCTCTTAGTTAAAGATGACCAGAGCCCTAGTTAGTCACAGCCTCAAGGCCTCAGTTAGGGAAAGCTTCAGGGCCTGAGTTACGGACAGCCTCAGGTCTTCACTTAAAGACAGCGACAGGGCTTTCTTAGGGAGAGTGTCAAGACCTTGGTTAGAAATGGGTCAGGATATTATCTCAGGAGAGTGTCAGGATTTTAGTTATTGCTGGCAGCAGGGCCTATATTAGGGACAGATTCTGGGCCTTTGTTAGAGACAGTGTCATGGCCTTAGTTAGGAGTAGTCAGGGCCTTAGTTAGGGAGAGCATTAGGGTTTCAGTCAGCATAAGATGCAGGAGATTATCTCGGGACAGAGTCAGGTTCCAGGCCAGAGATAGTGAAAGGAAATGACCAAGGGATAACGAAAAGACCTTAGTCATTGAGAGCATCAGGGCCTTAGTTAGCAGCAGCGTGAGGGCCTTAATTAGGACCAGTGCCAGGGCTTGATGTACGGACAGCGTCAGAGCCTAACTAAGGTACAGCAACAGGGCCTAAGTGAGGCCTATCTTTGGGGCCTGAGTAAGGGACAGTATCAGGGCATGACTTAGGAGCAGCAGAAAGGCCTCTGTAGGATCAGCATTAGGGTCTTCATTAAAGATATTATCAGGGCCTCTGTTAGGGACAGCCTCAAGGTCTCACTTAGGGACAGCGTCAGGGCTTACTTTGGGAAAGTTTCAGGACCTTGGTAAGACATGGGTCAGGATATTAGCTCAGGATAATGTCAGGTGTTCAGAGATTGACGGCAGCAGGGCCTTAGTTAGAGGCAGTGTCAGGCCTAAGTTAGGACTAGTATCAGAGCCTTTGTTAGGTACAGTGTCAGTGACTGAGTTAGGTGTAGTGTCAGGGCCTTAGTTAGGGACAGTGTCAGGACCTGCGTTAGGACGAGCCTCCCGGCCTCAGTTAGGGACAGGTTCACGGCCTCGGACCTAAATTCAGGGCCTCATATAGGGACAGAATCACAGACTTAGGTAGCATAAGAGGATCTACAGCTGAAAGCAACTTGAACACCACCACAAGCAGATGCAGAAGTGAACCATGCACGCCCCTATGAAGGAATATTCCACAGCAGTTGAGTACATTTTGTTTAAAGTTAGTAACACTATAAAAATTATGTTTTGAAGAAAACCATATTCAGAAGATGAAAGAATCTCGTTCTAAAGAATCTCTTTAGCTAATCTCGACATTAGCTAAAGAGAAGGTTAGGTTAAGATCTAGGGATAGTGTCAGGAAATGACCTAGGGATAGTGTCAAGACGTTAGTTACTTAGAGCAGCAGGGCCTAATTAAGGACAAGTAAGTGTCAGGGCTTCGGGTAGGGACAGCGTCAGAGCCTAACTTAGGAAGAGCAACAGGGCCTGAGTGAGGCCTAGCGTCAGGGCCTTAGCTAGGGACAGTGTCAGGGCATGACTTAGGAGCAACATAAGAGGCACGGTAGGATCAGCCTCAGGGGCTATGTTAAAGATATTATCAGGGCCTCTGTGAGGGACAGCCTCAAGGCCTCACTTAGGGAGAGCATCAGGGCTTCCTTAGGGAGAGTTTCAGGACCTTGGTAAGAGATGAGTTACGATATTAGCTCAGGATAATGTCAGGACTTTAGATATTGATGGTAGCAGGGCCTAAGTAAGGGACAGTGTCAAGGCGTTAGTTAGGAGTAGCGGGCCCCTGATAGGTCCAGTGTCAGGTCCTCAGTTAGCAATAGTGTTAGGGCCTTAGTTAGGGACAGTGTCAGGGCCAGATGTAGGACGAGTATCTAGGCGTTAGTTCGGGACAGTTTCACGGTCTTGGGACTAAATTCAGTGCCTGAGGCAGGCACAACCTAAGGGCTTCAGTTAGCATAAGAGGCAGGACATTAGCTAGTGAGAGTGTCAGTTTAACATGTAGGGATAGTGTCAGGAAATGACGTAAGGATAGTGTGAAGACCTTTGTTACGGAGACTCTCAGGGCCTTATTCAGAACCAGGGTTAGGGCTTCAGGTAGGGACAGCATCAGAGCCTGACTTAGGGAGAGCGATAGGGTCTGAGTGAGGCCTAGCATCAGACCCTTAGCTGGGGACACTGTCAGGGCATGACTTAGGAGCAGCCTCAGGGCTTCAGTTGGATCAGCCTTAGGGTCTTAGTTAAAGACATGACCAGGGTCTGAGTTAGTCACAGCATCAAGGCCTGAGTTAGTTAGGGAAAGCTGCAGGGCCTCACTTAGGGACAGCGTCAGGGCTTACTTTGGGACAGTTTCAGGACCTTGGTAAGACATGGGTCAGGATATTAGCTCCGGATAATGTCAGGACTTTAGATACTGATGGCAGCAGCCCTTAGTTAGAGACAGTGTCAGGCCCTGAGTTACGACTAGCATCAGAGCCTTTGTTAGGTACAATGTACGGGACTGAGTTAGGAGTAGAGTCAGGGCCTTAGTTAGTGACAGTGTCAGCGCCTGACTTCGGGAGAGCGACAGGGCCTGAGTGAGGCCTAGCGTCAGGCCCTTTGCTGGGCACACTGTCAGGGCATGACTTTGGAACAGGATGAGGGTCTTTGCTGGATCAGCTTTAAGGTCTTCGTGAAATACGTGATCAGGGCCTGAGTTAGTAACAGCTTCACGGCTTCAGTTAAGGAAAGCTTCAGGGCCTGAGTTAGGGACAGCCTCAGGTCTTCACTTACGGACAGCGTCAGGGCTTACTTTGGGACAGTTTCAGGACCTTGGAAAGACATAGGTCAGGATATTAGCTCAGGATAATGTCAGGACTTTACATACTGATGGCAGCAGGGCCTTAGTTACAGACAGTTTCAGGGCCTGAGTTAGGCCTAGCATCAGTGACTTTGTTAGGTACAGTGTAAGGGACTGAGTTAGGAGTAGTGTCAGGGCCTTGCTTAGGGACAGTGTCAGGGTCTGAGTTAGGTGTACTGTCAGAGACCTAGTTAGGGACAGTGCTAGGGCCTGAGTTACGATTCGTGTCAAGGCCTTATTTAGGACCAATTTCAGGGCCTTAGTTTGGACTAGCATCAGAGCCATTGTTAGGAATCGTATGAGGGCCTGAGTTAGGCGTACTGTCAGGGCTTAAGCTAGGGACAGTGTTACGGCCTGAGTTAGGATTAGTGTCAAGGCCTTATTTAAGACCAATTTTAGGGCTTTAGTTTGGAGTAGCAACAGAGCGTTTGTTAGGTATCATTTCGGGGCCTAAGTTAGGTGCAGTGTCAGGGCCATTGTTAGGGACAGTATCAGGGCCTGACTTAGGAGAAGTTCAGGGCCTTAGCCAGGGAAAGGGTCAGGGCCTTAGTAAGGGATATTATCAGGACCTGAATTAGCAGTAGTGTCAAAAATCCTTAGTGAGGAAAGTTAGGAATAAGTCAGGACTCAGGCCCTGACACTGTCCTTAACTAAGGCCCTGACACTACTCGTAACACAGGCCCTGATCTGATTCCTATCATAGGCCCTGACACTGGTCTTAACTAAGGCCCTGACACTGGCCCTAACTAAAGCTGTGACGCTACTCTTAACTCAGGCCCTGACACTGTCTCTAACTAAGGCCCTGATACTACTACGAACTCAGCACTGGCACTGTCCCTAACTTAGGCCCTGACTCTACTCCTAACTCAGGAACTGACACTGTCACTAACTAAGGCCCTGACACTGTTCATAACTCACACCCTAACACTACTCCTAAATCATGCCCTGGCAATGTCCCTAACTAAGGCCTTGACACTATTCCTAACTCAGGCACTGATACAATACCTAAGGAAGGCCCTGACATTACTCCTAACTCAGGCCCTGGAAAGGTCCCTAACTAAGGCCGATAAAACTCCTAACTCAGGCACTGACACTGTCCCAAAATGAGGCCCTGAATCTATTCCTAACTGAGGCGCTGATACAATACCTAACGAAGGCACTGATGCTACTCCTAACTAAGGCCCTGAGACTACTCCTAACACAGGCAATGACACAGTCCATAACTAAGGCCCTGACACTATTCCCAACTCAGGCACTGACAGTGTACGTAACTAAAACCCTGACACTACACCTAACTCAGGCACTGACAGTGTCCCTAACAAGGGCCCTCACACTACTCCCAACTCAGTCACTGACCTTTTCCCTAACTGAGGCAATGATACTACTCCCAACTCAGGAACTAAGGCTCTGGATCATTGTGATGACAAGCGCCATGGAGCACTGTGATGACAAGGGTCATGGAGAATTGTGATGACAAGTGCATGGAGCATTGTGATGACAAGGGCCATGGAGAATTGTGGTGACAGAGTTCTTGGGGCATTGTGATGACAGATTTCATGGAGAATTGTGATGAAAATGGCCATGGAGAATTGTGATGAAAGTGGTCATGGAGGATTGTGATGAAAAGCGCTATGGAGCATTGTGATGACAGGGGTCATGGAGAATTGTGATGACAGGTATCATGGAGAATTGTGATGACAAGTGCATGGAGCATTTTGATGACAAGGGCCATGGACAATTGTGATGACAGGGGTCATGGAGATTTGTGATGACAAGGGCCATGGAGCATTGTGATGACAGAGTTCATGGGGCATTGTGATGAAAGCGGTCATGGAGCATTGTGATGAAAATGGTCATGGATCATTGTGATGAAAGTGGTCATGGAGGATTGTGATGAAAAGCGCTATGGAGCATTGTGATGAGAGGGGTCATGGAGCATTGTGATGACAAGTGCCATGGAGCATTGTGATGATAGGAGTCATGGGGCATTGTGATGACAGGGATCTTGGAGCTTTGTGGTGAAAGGGGTCATGGAACATTGTGATTACAACGACCTGGATCATTGTGATAAAAAGGGTCATGGAGCATTGTGATGACAATCACCATGGATCATTGTGATTAGTGGGGTAATGGAGCATTGTCATGAAAGGGGTCATGGATCATTGTGATTACAGGGATCATGGAGCATTTTTACGACAAGAGCGAAGGAGCACTGTGATGCCAAGGGCCATGGATCATGGTGATGACAGGGGTCAGGGAGCATTGTAATGACAGGGCTCATGGAGCATTGTGATGACAATGGTCATGGAGAATTTTGATGAAAGGGGTCATGGAGCATTGTGCTGAAAGTGGTCATGGATCTTTGTGATGACATGCACCAGGGAGCATTGTGATGACAGGGGGCCTGGAGCATTGTGATGACAGGTTTCATGGGGCATTGTGATGACAAGGGCCTTGGAGCATTGTGATGAAAGTGGTCATATGGCATTTTGAATGATAGGGGCCATGGAACATTGTGATGACAAGTGTCATGGAGCCTTGTAATGACAGGGTGCATGGAACATTGTGATGTCACCGCCATGTAGCATTTTAGACAAGGGTCAAGGAGTATTGTGATGATAAGTGCGTGGAACATTGCGAAGACAGGTGTCATGGAGCATTGTGATGATAAGGGCATGGAGCCTTGTGATGACAGGGAGCATGGAACATTGAAATGAAAGGGGGCATGGAACATTGTGATGAAAGTGGTCATGGAGCATTGTGATGAAAGATGTCTGGGAACATTGTGATGAAAGGGGCCATGGGGCATTGTGATGAAAAGGGGTCATGGAGCATTGTGATGACAAGCGCCATGGGGCATTGTGATGGCAAGAGCCATGGAATATTGTGATGAAAAGTCTCATGGACCACTGTGCTGAATGTGGTCATGGAGCATTGTGATGCAAAGCGCCATGGAGCATTGGGATGACAAGCGTCATGGAGCTTTGTGATGAATTGTCGCATGGAACATTGTGATGACAGGGGTTGTGGAGCACTGTGATTACATTGAACATGGAGCATTGTGATGACAAAGGCCATGGAGCATTGTGATGAGAAGGGCATGGAGCATTGTGATGACAAAAGTCATAGAGCAGTGCGATGAAAGGATTAATGGAGCATTGTGATGAAAGGGGTCATGGAGCATTGTGATGACAGGGGGCATGGAGCACTGTGATGATAGGGGTTATGCAGCACTGTGATTACAGGGGTAATTGTGATGCATTGTGATGAAAGGGGACATGAGAGAGGGGTAATGGAGCATTCTGATGAAAGTTTTCATAGCTCATTGTGATGAAAAGGGGCATGGAGCATTGTGAGGAAAAGGGTTATGGAGCACTGTGATTACAGGGGTAATTTAGAGCATTGTGATGAACGGGGACCTGGAGCAATTTGATGACAGGGGTCATGGGGCATTGTGAGGACAAGGGCCATGAAGCATTGTGATGACAGGTGTCATTTGGCTTTGTGAATGACAGGGGACCTGGAGCCTTGTGTTGACAAGGGTAATGGAGCATTGTGATGACCGGGGTCATGGAGCATTGTGATGACAGGGGGCATGGAGCATTGTGATCACAAGAGCATGGAACATTGTGAGACAAGGGTCATGGGCCAATGTGATGACATGGTGTATTGAGCATTGTGATGACAATGGTATGTAGCATTGCGATGACACGGGTCATGAAGCTTTGCGATGAGAGTGGTCATGGAGCTTTGGGATGCCAGGGGTCATGGAGCATTGTGATGACAATGGTCATGGCGCATTTTGATGAAAGGGGACACGGAGCATTGTGACGGAAGGGGTCATGGAGCATTGTGATGACAGGGGTCATGGGGCATTGTGATGAAAAGGGCGTGGAGCATTGTGATGACAGTGGTCACGGAACATTGTGACGATAAGGGCATGGAGCCTAGTGAGGGACAGTCTAGCGGTCTTGGGACTAAATCCAGTGCCTGAGGTAGGCACAGCATAAGGTCTTTAGTTAGCATAAGAGGTAGGATATTAGCTCGGGACAGGGTTAGGGTGAAGGCTAGGAATCGTGTCAGGAAATGACCTAAGGATAGTGTGAAGACCTTTGTTACTGAGAATCAGGGCCTTATTCAGAACCAGTGTTAGGGCTTCAGGTAGGAACAGTATCAGGGCCTGACTTAGGGAGAGCGACTGGGTCTGAGTGAGGCCTAATGTCAGGCCCTTAGCTGGGGACCCTGTCAGGGAGTGACTTAGGAGCAGCATCAGTGCCTTTGTTGGATCAGCTTTAGGCTCTTAGTTAAAGATGACCAGAGCCCTAGTTAGTCACAGCCTCAAGGCCTCAGTTAGGGAAAGCTTCAGGGCCTGAGTTACGGACAGCCTCAGGTCTTCACTTAAAGACAGCGACAGGGCTTTCTTAGGGAGAGTGTCAAGACCTTGGTTAGAAATGGGTCAGGATATTATCTCAGGAGAGTGTCAGGATTTTAGTTATTGCTGGCAGCAGGGCCTATATTAGGGACAGATTCTGGGCCTTTGTTAGAGACAGTGTCATGGCCTTAGTTAGGAGTAGTCAGGGCCTTAGTTAGGGAGAGCATTAGGGTTTCAGTCAGCATAAGATGCAGGAGATTATCTCGGGACAGAGTCAGGTTCCAGGCCAGAGATAGTGAAAGGAAATGACCAAGGGATAACGAAAAGACCTTAGTCATTGAGAGCATCAGGGCCTTAGTTAGCAGCAGCGTGAGGGCCTTAATTAGGACCAGTGCCAGGGCTTGATGTACGGACAGCGTCAGAGCCTAACTAAGGTACAGCAACAGGGCCTAAGTGAGGCCTATCTTTAGGGCCTGAGTAAGGGACAGTATCAGGGCATGACTTAGGAGCAGCAGAAAGGCCTCTGTAGGATCAGCATTAGGGTCTTCATTAAAGATATTATCAGGGCCTCTGTTAGGGACAGCCTCAAGGTCTCACTTAGGGACAGCGTCAGGGCTTACTTTGGGAAAGTTTCAGGACCTTGGTAAGACATGGGTCAGGATATTAGCTCAGGATAATGTCAGGTGTTCAGATATTGACGGCAGCAGGGCCTTAGTTAGAGGCAGTGTCAGGCCTAAGTTAGGACTAGTATCAGAGCCTTTGTTAGGTACAGTGTCAGTGACTGAGTTAGGTGTAGTGTCAGGGCCTTAGTTAGGGACAGTGTCAGGACCTGCGTTAGGACGAGCCTCCCGGCCTCAGTTAGGGACAGGTTCACGGCCTCGGACCTAAATTCAGGGCCTCATATAGGGAAAGAATCACAGACTTAGGTAGCATAAGAGGATCTACAGCTGAAAGCAACTTGAACACCACCACAAGCAGATGCAGAAGTGAACCATGCACGCCCCTATGAAGGAATATTCCACAGCAGTTGAGTACATTTTGTTTAAAGTTAGTAACACTATAAAAATTATGTTTTGAAGAAAACCATATTCAGAAGATGAAAGAATCTCGTTCTAAAGAATCTCTTTAGCTAATCTCGACATTAGCTAAAGAGAAGGTTAGGTTAAGATCTAGGGATAGTGTCAGGAAATGACCTAGGGATAGTGTCAAGACGTTAGTTACTTAGAGCATCAGGGCCTAATTAAGGACAAGTAAGTGTCAGGGCTTCGGGTAGGGACAGCGTCAGAGCCTAACTTAGGAAGAGCAACAGGGCCTGAGTGAGGCCTAGCGTCAGGGCCTTAGCTAGGGACAGTGTCAGGGCATGACTTAGGAGCAACATAAGAGGCACGGTAGGATCAGCCTCAGGGGCTATGTTAAAGATATTATCAGGGCCTCTGGGAGGGACAGCCTCAAGGCCTCACTTAGGGAGAGCATCAGGGCTTCCTTAGGGAGAGTTTCAGGACCTTGGTAAGAGATGAGTTACGATATTAGCTCAGGATAATGTCAGGACTTTAGATATTGATGGTAGCAGGGCCTAAGTAAGGGACAGTGTCAAGGCGTTAGTTAGGAGTAGCGGGCCCCTGATAGGTCCAGTGTCAGGTCCTCAGTTAGCAATAGTGTTAGGGCCTTAGTTAGGGACAGTGTCAGGGCCAGATGTAGGACGAGTATCTAGGCGTTAGTTCGGGACAGTTTCACGGTCTTGGGACTAAATTCAGTGCCTGAGGCAGGCACAACCTAAGGGCTTCAGTTAGCATAAGAGGCAGGACATTAGCTAGTGAGAGTGTCAGTTTAACATGTAGGGATAGTGTCAGGAAATGACGTAAGGATAGTGTGAAGACCTTTGTTACGGAGACTCTCAGGGCCTTATTCAGAACCAGGGTTAGGGCTTCAGGTAGGGACAGCATCAGAGCCTGACTTAGGGAGAGCGATAGGGTCTGAGTGAGGCCTAGCATTAGACCCTTAGCTGGGGACACTGTCAGGGCATGACTTAGGAGCAGCCTCAGGGCTTCTGTTGGATCAGCCTTAGGGTCTTAGTTAAAGACATGACCAGGGTCTGAGTTAGTCACAGCATCAAGGCCTGAGTTAGTTAGGGAAAGCTGCAGGGCCTCACTTAGGGACAGCGTCAGGGCTTACTTTGGGACAGTTTCAGGACCTTGGTAAGACGTGGGTCAGGATATTAGCTCCGGATAATGTCAGGACTTTAGATATGGATGGCAGCAGCCCTTAGTTAGAGACAGTGTCAGGCCCTGAGTTACGACTAGCATCAGAGCCTTTTTTAGGTACAATGTACGGGACTGAGTTAGGAGTAGAGTCAGGGCCTTAGTTAGTGACAGTGTCAGGGCCTGACTTCGGGAGAGCGACAGGGCCTGAGTGGGGCCTAGCGTCAGGCCCTTTGCTGGGCCCACTGTCAGGGCATGACTTTGGAGCTGCATCAGCGTCTTTGCTGGATCAGCACTAAGGTCTTCGTGAAATACATGATCAGGGCCTGAGTTAGTCACAGCTTCAAGGCTTCAGTTAAGGAAAGCTTCAGGGCCTGAGTTAGGGACAGCCTCAGGTCTTCACTTACGGACAGTGTCACGGCTTACTTTGGGACAGTTTCAGGACCTTGGAAAGACATAGGTCAGGATATTAGCTCAGGATAATGTCAGGACTTTACATACTGATGGCAGCAGGGCCTTAGTTACAGACAGTTTCAGGGCCTGAGTTAGGCCTAGCATCAGTGACTTTGTTAGGTACAGTGTAAGGGACTGAGTTAGGAGTAGTGTCAGGGCCTTGCTTAGGGACAGTGTCAGGGTCTGAGTTAGGTGTACTGTCAGAGACCTAGTTAGGGACAGTGCTAGGGCCTGAGTTACGATTCGTGTCAAGGCCTTATTTAGGACCAATTTCAGGGCCTTAGTTTGGACTAGCATCAGAGCCATTGTTAGGAATCGTATGAGGGCCTGAGTTAGGCGTACTGGCAGGGCCTTAGCTACGGACAGTGTTACGGCCTGAGTTAGGATTAGTGTCAAGGCCTTATTTAAGACCAATTTTAGGGCTTTAGTTTGGACTAGCAACAGAGCGTTTGTTAGGTATCATTTCGGGGCCTAAGTTAGGTGCAGTGTCAGGGCCATTGTTAGGGACAGTATCAGGGCCTGACTTAGGAGAAGTTCAGGGCCTTAGCCAGGGAAAGGGTCAGGGCCTTAGTAAGGGATATTATCAGGACCTGAATTAGCAGTAGTGTCAAAAATCCTTAGTGAGGAAAGTTAGGAATAAGTCAGGACTCAGGCCCTGACACTGTCCTTAACTAAGGCCCTGACACTACTCTCGTAACACAGGCCCTGATCTGATTCCTATCATAGGCCCTGACACTGGTCTTATCTAAGGCCCTGACACTGGCCCTAACTAAAGCTGTGACGCTACTCTTAACTCAGGCACTGACACTGTCCCTAACAAAGCCTCTGACACTACTCCTAACTCAGGCCCTGACACTGTCTCTAACTAAGGCCCTGATACTACTACGAACTCAGCACTGGCACTGTCCCTAACTTAGGCCCTGACTCTACTCCTAACTCAGGAACTGACACTGTCACTAACTAAGGCCCTGACACTGTTCATAACTCACACCCTAACACTACTCCTAAATCATGCCCTGGCAATGTCCCTAACTAAGGCCTTGACACTATTCCTAACTCAGGCACTGATACAATACCTAAGGAAGGCCCTGACATTACTCCTAACTCAGGCCCTGGAAAGGTCCCTAACTAAGGCCGATAAAACTCCTAACTCAGGCACTGACACTGTCCCAAAATGAGGCCCTGAATCTATTCCTAACTGAGGCGCTGATACAATACCTAACGAAGGCACTGATGCTACTCCTAACTAAGGCCCTGAGACTACTCCTAACACAGGCAATGACACAGTCCATAACTAAGGCCCTGACACTATTCCCAACTCAGGCACTGACAGTGTACGTAACTAAAACCCTGACACTACACCTAACTCAGGCACTGACAGTGTCCCTAACAAGGGCCCTCACACTACTCCCAACTCAGTCACTGACCTTTTCCCTAACTGAGGCAATGATACTACTCCCAACTCAGGAACTAAGGCTCTGGATCATTGTGATGACAAGCGCCATGGAGCACTGTGATGACAAGGGTCATGGAGAATTGTGATGACAAGTGCATGGAGCATTGTGATGACAAGGGCCATGGAGAATTGTGGTGACAGAGTTCTTGGGGCATTGTGATGACAGATTTCATGGAGAATTGTGATGAAAATGGCCATGGAGAATTGTGATGAAAGTGGTCATGGAGGATTGTGATGAAAAGCGCTATGGAGCATTGTGATGACAGGGGTCATGGAGAATTGTGATGACAGGTATCATGGAGAATTGTGATGACAAGTGCATGGAGCATTTTGATGACAAGGGCCATGGACAATTGTGATGACAGGGGTCATGGAGATTTGTGATGACAAGGGCCATGGAGCATTGTGATGACAGAGTTCATGGGGCATTGTGATGAAAGCGGTCATGGAGCATTGTGATGAAAATGGTCATGGATCATTGTGATGAAAGTGGTCATGGAGGATTGTGATGAAAAGCGCTATGGAGCATTGTGATGAGAGGGGTCATGGAGCATTGTGATGACAAGTGCCATGGAGCATTGTGATGATAGGAGTCATGGGGCATTGTGATGACAGGGATCTTGGAGCTTTGTGGTGAAAGGGGTCATGGAACATTGTGATTACAACGACCTGGATCATTGTGATAAAAAGGGTCATGGAGCATTGTGATGACAATCACCATGGATCATTGTGATTAGTGGGGTAATGGAGCATTGTCATGAAAGGGGTCATGGATCATTGTGATTACAGGGATCATGGAGCATTTTTACGACAAGAGCGAAGGAGCACTGTGATGCCAAGGGCCATGGATCATGGTGATGACAGGGGTCAGGGAGCATTGTAATGACAGGGCTCATGGAGCATTGTGATGACAATGGTCATGGAGAATTTTGATGAAAGGGGTCATGGAGCATTGTGCTGAAAGTGGTCATGGATCTTTGTGATGACATGCACCAGGGAGCATTGTGATGACAGGGGGCCTGGAGCATTGTGATGACAGGTTTCATGGGGCATTGTGATGACAAGGGCCTTGGAGCATTGTGATGAAAGTGGTCATATGGCATTTTGAATGATAGGGGCCATGGAACATTGTGATGACAAGTGTCATGGAGCCTTGTAATGACAGGGTGCATGGAACATTGTGATGTCACCACCATGTAGCATTTTAGACAAGGGTCAAGGAGTATTGTGATGATAAGTGCGTGGAACATTGCGAAGACAGGTGTCATGGAGCATTGTGATGATAAGGGCATGGAGCCTTGTGATGACAGGGAGCATGGAACATTGAAATGAAAGGGGGCATGGAACATTGTGATGAAAGTGGTCATGGAGCATTGTGATGAAAGATGTCTGGGAACATTGTGATGAAAGGGGCCATGGGGCATTGTGATGAAAAGGGGTCATGGAGCATTGTGATGACAAGCGCCATGGGGCATTGTGATGGCAAGAGCCATGGAATATTGTGATGAAAAGTCTCATGGACCACTGTGCTGAATGTGGTCATGGAGCATTGTGATGCAAAGCGCCATGGAGCATTGGGATGACAAGCGTCATGGAGCTTTGTGATGAATTGTCGCATGGAACATTGTGATGACAGGGGTTGTGGAGCACTGTGATTACATTGAACATGGAGCATTGTGATGACAAAGGCCATGGAGCATTGTGATGAGAAGGGCATGGAGCATTGTGATGACAAAAGTCATAGAGCAGTGCGATGAAAGGATTAATGGAGCATTGTGATGAAAGGGGTCATGGAGCATTGTGATGACAGGGGGCATGGAGCACTGTGATGATAGGGGTTATGCAGCACTGTGATTACAGGGGTAATTGTGATGCATTGTGATGAAAGGGGACATGAGAGAGGGGTAATGGAGCATTCTGATGAAAGTTTTCATAGCTCATTGTGATGAAAAGGGGCATGGAGCATTGTGAGGAAAAGGGTTATGGAGCACTGTGATTACAGGGGTAATTTAGAGCATTGTGATGAACGGGGACCTGGAGCAATTTGATGACAGGGGTCATGGGGCATTGTGAGGACAAGGGCCATGAAGCATTGTGATGACAGGTGTCATTTGGCTTTGTGAATGACAGGGGACCTGGAGCCTTGTGTTGACAAGGGTAATGGAGCATTGTGATGACCGGGGTCATGGAGCATTGTGATGACAGGGGGCATGGAGCATTGTGATCACAAGAGCATGGAACATTGTGAGACAAGGGTCATGGGCCAATGTGATGACATGGTGTATTGAGCATTGTGATGACAATGGTATGTAGCATTGCGATGACACGGGTCATGAAGCTTTGCGATGAGAGTGGTCATGGAGCTTTGGGATGCCAGGGGTCATGGAGCATTGTGATGACAATGGTCATGGCGCATTTTGATGAAAGGGGACACGGAGCATTGTGACGGAAGGGGTCATGGAGCATTGTGATGACAGGGGTCATGGGGCATTGTGATGAAAAGGGCGTGGAGCATTGTGATGACAGTGGTCACGGAACATTGTGACGATAAGGGCATGGAGCCTAGTGAGGGACAGTCTAGCGGTCTTGGGACTAAATCCAGTGCCTGAGGTAGGCACAGCATAAGGTCTTTAGTTAGCATAAGAGGTAGGATATTAGCTCGGGACAGGGTTAGGGTGAAGGCTAGGAATCGTGTCAGGAAATGACCTAAGGATAGTGTGAAGACCTTTGTTACTGAGAATCAGGGCCTTATTCAGAACCAGTGTTAGGGCTTCAGGTAGGAACAGTATCAGGGCCTGACTTAGGGAGAGCGACTGGGTCTGAGTGAGGCCTAATGTCAGGCCCTTAGCTGGGGACCCTGTCAGGGAGTGACTTAGGAGCAGCATCAGTGCCTTTGTTGGATCAGCTTTAGGCTCTTAGTTAAAGATGACCAGAGCCCTAGTTAGTCACAGCCTCAAGGCCTCAGTTAGGGAAAGCTTCAGGGCCTGAGTTACGGACAGCCTCAGGTCTTCACTTAAAGACAGCGACAGGGCTTTCTTAGGGAGAGTGTCAAGACCTTGGTTAGAAATGGGTCAGGATATTATCTCAGGAGAGTGTCAGGATTTTAGTTATTGCTGGCAGCAGGGCCTATATTAGGGACAGATTCTGGGCCTTTGTTAGAGACAGTGTCATGGCCTTAGTTAGGAGTAGTCAGGGCCTTAGTTAGGGAGAGCATTAGGGTTTCAGTCAGCATAAGATGCAGGAGATTATCTCGGGACAGAGTCAGGTTCCAGGCCAGAGATAGTGAAAGGAAATGACCAAGGGATAACGAAAAGACCTTAGTCATTGAGAGCATCAGGGCCTTAGTTAGCAGCAGCGTGAGGGCCTTAATTAGGACCAGTGCCAGGGCTTGATGTACGGACAGCGTCAGAGCCTAACTAAGGTACAGCAACAGGGCCTAAGTGAGGCCTATCTTTAGGGCCTGAGTAAGGGACAGTATCAGGGCATGACTTAGGAGCAGCAGAAAGGCCTCTGTAGGATCAGCATTAGGGTCTTCATTAAAGATATTATCAGGGCCTCTGTTAGGGACAGCCTCAAGGTCTCACTTAGGGACAGCGTCAGGGCTTACTTTGGGAAAGTTTCAGGACCTTGGTAAGACATGGGTCAGGATATTAGCTCAGGATAATGTCAGGTGTTCAGAGATTGACGGCAGCAGGGCCTTAGTTAGAGGCAGTGTCAGGCCTAAGTTAGGACTAGTATCAGAGCCTTTGTTAGGTACAGTGTCAGTGACTGAGTTAGGTGTAGTGTCAGGGCCTTAGTTAGGGACAGTGTCAGGACCTGCGTTAGGACGAGCCTCCCGGCCTCAGTTAGGGACAGGTTCACGGCCTCGGACCTAAATTCAGGGCCTCATATAGGGACAGAATCACAGACTTAGGTAGCATAAGAGGATCTACAGCTGAAAGCAACTTGAACACCACCACAAGCAGATGCAGAAGTGAACCATGCACGCCCCTATGAAGGAATATTCCACAGCAGTTGAGTACATTTTGTTTAAAGTTAGTAACACTATAAAAATTATGTTTTGAAGAAAACCATATTCAGAAGATGAAAGAATCTCGTTCTAAAGAATCTCTTTAGCTAATCTCGACATTAGCTAAAGAGAAGGTTAGGTTAAGATCTAGGGATAGTGTCAGGAAATGACCTAGGGATAGTGTCAAGACGTTAGTTACTTAGAGCAGCAGGGCCTAATTAAGGACAAGTAAGTGTCAGGGCTTCGGGTAGGGACAGCGTCAGAGCCTAACTTAGGAAGAGCAACAGGGCCTGAGTGAGGCCTAGCGTCAGGGCCTTAGCTAGGGACAGTGTCAGGGCATGACTTAGGAGCAACATAAGAGGCACGGTAGGATCAGCCTCAGGGGCTATGTTAAAGATATTATCAGGGCCTCTGTGAGGGACAGCCTCAAGGCCTCACTTAGGGAGAGCATCAGGGCTTCCTTAGGGAGAGTTTCAGGACCTTGGTAAGAGATGAGTTACGATATTAGCTCAGGATAATGTCAGGACTTTAGATATTGATGGTAGCAGGGCCTAAGTAAGGGACAGTGTCAAGGCGTTAGTTAGGAGTAGCGGGCCCCTGATAGGTCCAGTGTCAGGTCCTCAGTTAGCAATAGTGTTAGGGCCTTAGTTAGGGACAGTGTCAGGGCCAGATGTAGGACGAGTATCTAGGCGTTAGTTCGGGACAGTTTCACGGTCTTGGGACTAAATTCAGTGCCTGAGGCAGGCACAACCTAAGGGCTTCAGTTAGCATAAGAGGCAGGACATTAGCTAGTGAGAGTGTCAGTTTAACATGTAGGGATAGTGTCAGGAAATGACGTAAGGATAGTGTGAAGACCTTTGTTACGGAGACTCTCAGGGCCTTATTCAGAACCAGGGTTAGGGCTTCAGGTAGGGACAGCATCAGAGCCTGACTTAGGGAGAGCGATAGGGTCTGAGTGAGGCCTAGCATTAGACCCTTAGCTGGGGACACTGTCAGGGCATGACTTAGGAGCAGCCTCAGGGCTTCTGTTGGATCAGCCTTAGGGTCTTAGTTAAAGACATGACCAGGGTCTGAGTTAGTCACAGCATCAAGGCCTGAGTTAGTTAGGGAAAGCTGCAGGGCCTCACTTAGGGACAGCGTCAGGGCTTACTTTGGGACAGTTTCAGGACCTTGGTAAGACGTGGGTCAGGATATTAGCTCCGGATAATGTCAGGACTTTAGATATGGATGGCAGCAGCCCTTAGTTAGAGACAGTGTCAGGCCCTGAGTTACGACTAGCATCAGAGCCTTTTTTAGGTACAATGTACGGGACTGAGTTAGGAGTAGAGTCAGGGCCTTAGTTAGTGACAGTGTCAGGGCCTGACTTCGGGAGAGCGACAGGGCCTGAGTGGGGCCTAGCGTCAGGCCCTTTGCTGGGCCCACTGTCAGGGCATGACTTTGGAGCTGCATCAGCGTCTTTGCTGGATCAGCACTAAGGTCTTCGTGAAATACATGATCAGGGCCTGAGTTAGTCACAGCTTCAAGGCTTCAGTTAAGGAAAGCTTCAGGGCCTGAGTTAGGGACAGCCTCAGGTCTTCACTTACGGACAGTGTCACGGCTTACTTTGGGACAGTTTCAGGACCTTGGAAAGACATAGGTCAGGATATTAGCTCAGGATAATGTCAGGACTTTACATACTGATGGCAGCAGGGCCTTAGTTACAGACAGTTTCAGGGCCTGAGTTAGGCCTAGCATCAGTGACTTTGTTAGGTACAGTGTAAGGGACTGAGTTAGGAGTAGTGTCAGGGCCTTGCTTAGGGACAGTGTCAGGGTCTGAGTTAGGTGTACTGTCAGAGACCTAGTTAGGGACAGTGCTAGGGCCTGAGTTACGATTCGTGTCAAGGCCTTATTTAGGACCAATTTCAGGGCCTTAGTTTGGACTAGCATCAGAGCCATTGTTAGGAATCGTATGAGGGCCTGAGTTAGGCGTACTGGCAGGGCCTTAGCTACGGACAGTGTTACGGCCTGAGTTAGGATTAGTGTCAAGGCCTTATTTAAGACCAATTTTAGGGCTTTAGTTTGGACTAGCAACAGAGCGTTTGTTAGGTATCATTTCGGGGCCTAAGTTAGGTGCAGTGTCAGGGCCATTGTTAGGGACAGTATCAGGGCCTGACTTAGGAGAAGTTCAGGGCCTTAGCCAGGGAAAGGGTCAGGGCCTTAGTAAGGGATATTTTCAGGACCTGAATTAGCAGTAGTGTCAAAAATCCTTAGTGAGGAAAGTTAGGAATAAGTCAGGACTCAGGCCCTGACACTGTCCTTAACTAAGGCCCTGACACTACTCTCGTAACACAGGCCCTGATCTGATTCCTATCATAGGCCCTGACACTGGTCTTATCTAAGGCCCTGACACTGGCCCTAACTAAAGCTGTGACGCTACTCTTAACTCAGGCACTGACACTGTCCCTAACAAAGCCTCTGACACTACTCCTAACTCAGGCCCTGACACTGTCTCTAACTAAGGCCCTGATACTACTACGAACTCAGCACTGGCACTGTCCCTAACTTAGGCCCTGACTCTACTCCTAACTCAGGAACTGACACTGTCACTAACTAAGGCCCTGACACTGTTCATAACTCACACCCTAACACTACTCCTAAATCATGCCCTGGCAATGTCCCTAACTAAGGCCTTGACACTATTCCTAACTCAGGCACTGATACAATACCTAAGGAAGGCCCTGACATTACTCCTAACTCAGGCCCTGGAAAGGTCCCTAACTAAGGCCGATAAAACTCCTAACTCAGGCACTGACACTGTCCCAAAATGAGGCCCTGAATCTATTCCTAACTGAGGCGCTGATACAATACCTAACGAAGGCACTGATGCTACTCCTAACTAAGGCCCTGAGACTACTCCTAACACAGGCAATGACACAGTCCATAACTAAGGCCCTGACACTATTCCCAACTCAGGCACTGACAGTGTACGTAACTAAAACCCTGACACTACACCTAACTCAGGCACTGACAGTGTCCCTAACAAGGGCCCTCACACTACTCCCAACTCAGTCACTGACCTTTTCCCTAACTGAGGCAATGATACTACTCCCAACTCAGGAACTAAGGCTCTGGATCATTGTGATGACAAGCGCCATGGAGCACTGTGATGACAAGGGTCATGGAGAATTGTGATGACAAGTGCATGGAGCATTGTGATGACAAGGGCCATGGAGAATTGTGGTGACAGAGTTCTTGGGGCATTGTGATGACAGATTTCATGGAGAATTGTGATGAAAATGGCCATGGAGAATTGTGATGAAAGTGGTCATGGAGGATTGTGATGAAAAGCGCTATGGAGCATTGTGATGACAGGGGTCATGGAGAATTGTGATGACAGGTATCATGGAGAATTGTGATGACAAGTGCATGGAGCATTTTGATGACAAGGGCCATGGACAATTGTGATGACAGGGGTCATGGAGATTTGTGATGACAAGGGCCATGGAGCATTGTGATGACAGAGTTCATGGGGCATTGTGATGAAAGCGGTCATGGAGCATTGTGATGAAAATGGTCATGGATCATTGTGATGAAAGTGGTCATGGAGGATTGTGATGAAAAGCGCTATGGAGCATTGTGATGAGAGGGGTCATGGAGCATTGTGATGACAAGTGCCATGGAGCATTGTGATGATAGGAGTCATGGGGCATTGTGATGACAGGGATCTTGGAGCTTTGTGGTGAAAGGGGTCATGGAACATTGTGATTACAACGACCTGGATCATTGTGATAAAAAGGGTCATGGAGCATTGTGATGACAATCACCATGGATCATTGTGATTAGTGGGGTAATGGAGCATTGTCATGAAAGGGGTCATGGATCATTGTGATTACAGGGATCATGGAGCATTTTTACGACAAGAGCGAAGGAGCACTGTGATGCCAAGGGCCATGGATCATGGTGATGACAGGGGTCAGGGAGCATTGTAATGACAGGGCTCATGGAGCATTGTGATGACAATGGTCATGGAGAATTTTGATGAAAGGGGTCATGGAGCATTGTGCTGAAAGTGGTCATGGATCTTTGTGATGACATGCACCAGGGAGCATTGTGATGACAGGGGGCCTGGAGCATTGTGATGACAGGTTTCATGGGGCATTGTGATGACAAGGGCCTTGGAGCATTGTGATGAAAGTGGTCATATGGCATTTTGAATGATAGGGGCCATGGAACATTGTGATGACAAGTGTCATGGAGCCTTGTAATGACAGGGTGCATGGAACATTGTGATGTCACCACCATGTAGCATTTTAGACAAGGGTCAAGGAGTATTGTGATGATAAGTGCGTGGAACATTGCGAAGACAGGTGTCATGGAGCATTGTGATGATAAGGGCATGGAGCCTTGTGATGACAGGGAGCATGGAACATTGAAATGAAAGGGGGCATGGAACATTGTGATGAAAGTGGTCATGGAGCATTGTGATGAAAGATGTCTGGGAACATTGTGATGAAAGGGGCCATGGGGCATTGTGATGAAAAGGGGTCATGGAGCATTGTGATGACAAGCGCCATGGGGCATTGTGATGGCAAGAGCCATGGAATATTGTGATGAAAAGTCTCATGGACCACTGTGCTGAATGTGGTCATGGAGCATTGTGATGCAAAGCGCCATGGAGCATTGGGATGACAAGCGTCATGGAGCTTTGTGATGAATTGTCGCATGGAACATTGTGATGACAGGGGTTGTGGAGCACTGTGATTACATTGAACATGGAGCATTGTGATGACAAAGGCCATGGAGCATTGTGATGAGAAGGGCATGGAGCATTGTGATGACAAAAGTCATAGAGCAGTGCGATGAAAGGATTAATGGAGCATTGTGATGAAAGGGGTCATGGAGCATTGTGATGACAGGGGGCATGGAGCACTGTGATGATAGGGGTTATGCAGCACTGTGATTACAGGGGTAATTGTGATGCATTGTGATGAAAGGGGACATGAGAGAGGGGTAATGGAGCATTCTGATGAAAGTTTTCATAGCTCATTGTGATGAAAAGGGGCATGGAGCATTGTGAGGAAAAGGGTTATGGAGCACTGTGATTACAGGGGTAATTTAGAGCATTGTGATGAACGGGGACCTGGAGCAATTTGATGACAGGGGTCATGGGGCATTGTGAGGACAAGGGCCATGAAGCATTGTGATGACAGGTGTCATTTGGCTTTGTGAATGACAGGGGACCTGGAGCCTTGTGTTGACAAGGGTAATGGAGCATTGTGATGACCGGGGTCATGGAGCATTGTGATGACAGGGGGCATGGAGCATTGTGATCACAAGAGCATGGAACATTGTGAGACAAGGGTCATGGGCCAATGTGATGACATGGTGTATTGAGCATTGTGATGACAATGGTATGTAGCATTGCGATGACACGGGTCATGAAGCTTTGCGATGAGAGTGGTCATGGAGCTTTGGGATGCCAGGGGTCATGGAGCATTGTGATGACAATGGTCATGGCGCATTTTGATGAAAGGGGACACGGAGCATTGTGACGGAAGGGGTCATGGAGCATTGTGATGACAGGGGTCATGGGGCATTGTGATGAAAAGGGCGTGGAGCATTGTGATGACAGTGGTCACGGAACATTGTGACGATAAGGGCATGGAGCCTAGTGAGGGACAGTCTAGCGGTCTTGGGACTAAATCCAGTGCCTGAGGTAGGCACAGCATAAGGTCTTTAGTTAGCATAAGAGGTAGGATATTAGCTCGGGACAGGGTTAGGGTGAAGGCTAGGAATCGTGTCAGGAAATGACCTAAGGATAGTGTGAAGACCTTTGTTACTGAGAATCAGGGCCTTATTCAGAACCAGTGTTAGGGCTTCAGGTAGGAACAGTATCAGGGCCTGACTTAGGGAGAGCGACTGGGTCTGAGTGAGGCCTAATGTCAGGCCCTTAGCTGGGGACCCTGTCAGGGAGTGACTTAGGAGCAGCATCAGTGCCTTTGTTGGATCAGCTTTAGGCTCTTAGTTAAAGATGACCAGAGCCCTAGTTAGTCACAGCCTCAAGGCCTCAGTTAGGGAAAGCTTCAGGGCCTGAGTTACGGACAGCCTCAGGTCTTCACTTAAAGACAGCGACAGGGCTTTCTTAGGGAGAGTGTCAAGACCTTGGTTAGAAATGGGTCAGGATATTATCTCAGGAGAGTGTCAGGATTTTAGTTATTGCTGGCAGCAGGGCCTATATTAGGGACAGATTCTGGGCCTTTGTTAGAGACAGTGTCATGGCCTTAGTTAGGAGTAGTCAGGGCCTTAGTTAGGGAGAGCATTAGGGTTTCAGTCAGCATAAGATGCAGGAGATTATCTCGGGACAGAGTCAGGTTCCAGGCCAGAGATAGTGAAAGGAAATGACCAAGGGATAACGAAAAGACCTTAGTCATTGAGAGCATCAGGGCCTTAGTTAGCAGCAGCGTGAGGGCCTTAATTAGGACCAGTGCCAGGGCTTGATGTACGGACAGCGTCAGAGCCTAACTAAGGTACAGCAACAGGGCCTAAGTGAGGCCTATCTTTGGGGCCTGAGTAAGGGACAGTATCAGGGCATGACTTAGGAGCAGCAGAAAGGCCTCTGTAGGATCAGCATTAGGGTCTTCATTAAAGATATTATCAGGGCCTCTGTTAGGGACAGCCTCAAGGTCTCACTTAGGGACAGCGTCAGGGCTTACTTTGGGAAAGTTTCAGGACCTTGGTAAGACATGGGTCAGGATATTAGCTCAGGATAATGTCAGGTGTTCAGAGATTGACGGCAGCAGGGCCTTAGTTAGAGGCAGTGTCAGGCCTAAGTTAGGACTAGTATCAGAGCCTTTGTTAGGTACAGTGTCAGTGACTGAGTTAGGTGTAGTGTCAGGGCCTTAGTTAGGGACAGTGTCAGGACCTGCGTTAGGACGAGCCTCCCGGCCTCAGTTAGGGACAGGTTCACGGCCTCGGACCTAAATTCAGGGCCTCATATAGGGAAAGAATCACAGACTTAGGTAGCATAAGAGGATCTACAGCTGAAAGCAACTTGAACACCACCACAAGCAGATGCAGAAGTGAACCATGCACGCCCCTATGAAGGAATATTCCACAGCAGTTGAGTACATTTTGTTTAAAGTTAGTAACACTATAAAAATTATGTTTTGAAGAAAACCATATTCAGAAGATGAAAGAATCTCGTTCTAAAGAATCTCTTTAGCTAATCTCGACATTAGCTAAAGAGAAGGTTAGGTTAAGATCTAGGGATAGTGTCAGGAAATGACCTAGGGATAGTGTCAAGACGTTAGTTACTTAGAGCAGCAGGGCCTAATTAAGGACAAGTAAGTGTCAGGGCTTCGGGTAGGGACAGCGTCAGAGCCTAACTTAGGAAGAGCAACAGGGCCTGAGTGAGGCCTAGCGTCAGGGCCTTAGCTAGGGACAGTGTCAGGGCATGACTTAGGAGCAACATAAGAGGCACGGTAGGATCAGCCTCAGGGGCTATGTTAAAGATATTATCAGGGCCTCTGTGAGGGACAGCCTCAAGGCCTCACTTAGGGAGAGCATCAGGGCTTCCTTAGGGAGAGTTTCAGGACCTTGGTAAGAGATGAGTTACGATATTAGCTCAGGATAATGTCAGGACTTTAGATATTGATGGTAGCAGGGCCTAAGTAAGGGACAGTGTCAAGGCGTTAGTTAGGAGTAGCGGGCCCCTGATAGGTCCAGTGTCAGGTCCTCAGTTAGCAATAGTGTTAGGGCCTTAGTTAGGGACAGTGTCAGGGCCAGATGTAGGACGAGTATCTAGGCGTTAGTTCGGGACAGTTTCTCGGTCTTGGGACTAAATTCAGTGCCTGAGGCAGGCACAACCTAAGGGCTTCAGTTAGCATAAGAGGCAGGACATTAGCTAGTGAGAGTGTCAGTTTAACATGTAGGGATAGTGTCAGGAAATGACGTAAGGATAGTGTGAAGACCTTTGTTACGGAGACTCTCAGGGCCTTATTCAGAACCAGGGTTAGGGCTTCAGGTAGGGACAGCATCAGAGCCTGACTTAGGGAGAGCGATAGGGTCTGAGTGAGGCCTAGCATTAGACCCTTAGCTGGGGACACTGTCAGGGCATGACTTAGGAGCAGCCTCAGGGCTTCTGTTGGATCAGCCTTAGGGTCTTAGTTAAAGACATGACCAGGGTCTGAGTTAGTCACAGCATCAAGGCCTGAGTTAGTTAGGGAAAGCTGCAGGGCCTCACTTAGGGACAGCGTCAGGGCTTACTTTGGGACAGTTTCAGGACCTTGGTAAGACGTGGGTCAGGATATTAGCTCCGGATAATGTCAGGACTTTAGATATGGATGGCAGCAGCCCTTAGTTAGAGACAGTGTCAGGCCCTGAGTTACGACTAGCATCAGAGCCTTTTTTAGGTACAATGTACGGGACTGAGTTAGGAGTAGACTCAGGGCCTTAGTTAGTGACAGTGTCAGGGCCTGACTTCGGGAGAGCGACAGGGCCTGAGTGGGGCCTAGCGTCAGGCCCTTTGCTGGGCCCACTGTCAGGGCATGACTTTGGAGCTGCATCAGCGTCTTTGCTGGATCAGCACTAAGGTCTTCGTGAAATACATGATCAGGGCCTGAGTTAGTCACAGCTTCAAGGCTTCAGTTAAGGAAAGCTTCAGGGCCTGAGTTAGGGACAGCCTCAGGTCTTCACTTACGGACAGTGTCACGGCTTACTTTGGGACAGTTTCAGGACCTTGGAAAGACATAGGTCAGGATATTAGCTCAGGATAATGTCAGGACTTTACATACTGATGGCAGCAGGGCCTTAGTTACAGACAGTTTCAGGGCCTGAGTTAGGCCTAGCATCAGTGACTTTGTTAGGTACAGTGTAAGGGACTGAGTTAGGAGTAGTGTCAGGGCCTTGCTTAGGGACAGTGTCAGGGTCTGAGTTAGGTGTACTGTCAGAGACCTAGTTAGGGACAGTGCTAGGGCCTGAGTTACGATTCGTGTCAAGGCCTTATTTAGGACCAATTTCAGGGCCTTAGTTTGGACTAGCATCAGAGCCATTGTTAGGAATCGTATGAGGGCCTGAGTTAGGCGTACTGGCAGGGCCTTAGCTACGGACAGTGTTACGGCCTGAGTTAGGATTAGTGTCAAGGCCTTATTTAAGACCAATTTTAGGGCTTTAGTTTGGACTAGCAACAGAGCGTTTGTTAGGTATCATTTCGGGGCCTAAGTTAGGTGCAGTGTCAGGGCCATTGTTAGGGACAGTATCAGGGCCTGACTTAGGAGAAGTTCAGGGCCTTAGCCAGGGAAAGGGTCAGGGCCTTAGTAAGGGATATTATCAGGACCTGAATTAGCAGTAGTGTCAAAAATCCTTAGTGAGGAAAGTTAGGAATAAGTCAGGACTCAGGCCCTGACACTGTCCTTAACTAAGGCCCTGACACTACTCTCGTAACACAGGCCCTGATCTGATTCCTATCATAGGCCCTGACACTGGTCTTATCTAAGGCCCTGACACTGGCCCTAACTAAAGCTGTGACGCTACTCTTAACTCAGGCACTGACACTGTCCCTAACAAAGCCTCTGACACTACTCCTAACTCAGGCCCTGACACTGTCTCTAACTAAGGCCCTGATACTACTACGAACTCAGCACTGGCACTGTCCCTAACTTAGGCCCTGACTCTACTCCTAACTCAGGAACTGACACTGTCACTAACTAAGGCCCTGACACTGTTCATAACTCACACCCTAACACTACTCCTAAATCATGCCCTGGCAATGTCCCTAACTAAGGCCTTGACACTATTCCTAACTCAGGCACTGATACAATACCTAAGGAAGGCCCTGACATTACTCCTAACTCAGGCCCTGGAAAGGTCCCTAACTAAGGCCGATAAAACTCCTAACTCAGGCACTGACACTGTCCCAAAATGAGGCCCTGAATCTATTCCTAACTGAGGCGCTGATACAATACCTAACGAAGGCACTGATGCTACTCCTAACTAAGGCCCTGAGACTACTCCTAACACAGGCAATGACACAGTCCATAACTAAGGCCCTGACACTATTCCCAACTCAGGCACTGACAGTGTACGTAACTAAAACCCTGACACTACACCTAACTCAGGCACTGACAGTGTCCCTAACAAGGGCCCTCACACTACTCCCAACTCAGTCACTGACCTTTTCCCTAACTGAGGCAATGATACTACTCCCAACTCAGGAACTAAGGCTCTGGATCATTGTGATGACAAGCGCCATGGAGCACTGTGATGACAAGGGTCATGGAGAATTGTGATGACAAGTGCATGGAGCATTGTGATGACAAGGGCCATGGAGAATTGTGGTGACAGAGTTCTTGGGGCATTGTGATGACAGATTTCATGGAGAATTGTGATGAAAATGGCCATGGAGAATTGTGATGAAAGTGGTCATGGAGGATTGTGATGAAAAGCGCTATGGAGCATTGTGATGACAGGGGTCATGGAGAATTGTGATGACAGGTATCATGGAGAATTGTGATGACAAGTGCATGGAGCATTTTGATGACAAGGGCCATGGACAATTGTGATGACAGGGGTCATGGAGATTTGTGATGACAAGGGCCATGGAGCATTGTGATGACAGAGTTCATGGGGCATTGTGATGAAAGCGGTCATGGAGCATTGTGATGAAAATGGTCATGGATCATTGTGATGAAAGTGGTCATGGAGGATTGTGATGAAAAGCGCTATGGAGCATTGTGATGAGAGGGGTCATGGAGCATTGTGATGACAAGTGCCATGGAGCATTGTGATGATAGGAGTCATGGGGCATTGTGATGACAGGGATCTTGGAGCTTTGTGGTGAAAGGGGTCATGGAACATTGTGATTACAACGACCTGGATCATTGTGATAAAAAGGGTCATGGAGCATTGTGATGACAATCACCATGGATCATTGTGATTAGTGGGGTAATGGAGCATTGTCATGAAAGGGGTCATGGATCATTGTGATTACAGGGATCATGGAGCATTTTTACGACAAGAGCGAAGGAGCACTGTGATGCCAAGGGCCATGGAACATGGTGATGACAGGGGTCAGGGAGCATTGTAATGACAGGGCTCATGGAGCATTGTGATGACAATGGTCATGGAGAATTTTGATGAAAGGGGTCATGGAGCATTGTGCTGAAAGTGGTCATGGATCTTTGTGATGACATGCACCAGGGAGCATTGTGATGACAGGGGGCCTGGAGCATTGTGATGACAGGTTTCATGGGGCATTGTGATGACAAGGGCCTTGGAACATTGTGATGAAAGTGGTCATATGGCATTGTGAATGATAGGGGCCATGGAACATTGTGATGACAAGTGTCATGGAGCCTTGTAATGACAGGGTGCATGGAACATTGTGATGTCACCGCCATGTAGCATTTTAGACAAGGGTCAAGGAGTATTGTGATGATAAGTGCGTGGAACATTGCGAAGACAGGTGTCATGGAGCATTGTGATGATAAGGGCATGGAGCCTTGCGATGACAGGGAGCATGGAACATTGAAATGAAAGGGGGCATGGAACATTGTGATGAAAGTGGTCATGGAGCATTGTGATGAAAGATGTCTGGGAACATTGTGATGAAAGGGGCCATGGGGCATTGTGATGAAAAGGGGTCATGGAGCATTGTGATGACAAGCGCCATGGGGCATTGTGATGGCAAGAGCCATGGAATATTGTGATGAAAAGTCTCATGGACCACTGTGCTGAATGTGGTCATGGAGCATTGTGATGCAAAGCGCCATGGAGCATTGGGATGACAAGCGTCATGGAGCTTTGTGATGAATTGTCGCATGGAACATTGTGATGACAGGGGTTGTGGAGCACTGTGATTACATTGAACATGGAGCATTGTGATGACAAAGGCCATGGAGCATTGTGATGAGAAGGGCATGGAGCATTGTGATGACAAAAGTCATAGAGCAGTGCGATGAAAGGATTAATGGAGCATTGTGATGAAAGGGGTCATGGAGCATTGTGATGACAGGGGGCATGGAGCACTGTGATGATAGGGGTTATGCAGCACTGTGATTACAGGGGTAATTGTGATGCATTGTGATGAAAGGGGACATGAGAGAGGGGTAATGGAGCATTCTGAAGAAAGTTTCCATAGCTCATTGTGATGAAAAGGGGCATGGAGCATTGTGAGGAAAAGGGTTATGGAGCACTGTGATTACAGGGGTAATTTAGAGCATTGTGATGAACGGGGACCTGGAGCAATTTGATGACAGGGGTCATGGGGCATTGTGAGGACAAGGGCCATGAAGCATTGTGATGACAGGTGTCATTTGGCTTTGTGAATGACAGGGGACCTGGAGCCTTGTGTTGACAAGGGTAATGGAGCATTGTGATGACCGGGGTCATGGAGCATTGTGATGACAGGGGGCATGGAGCATTGTGATCACAAGAGCATGGAACATTGTGAGACAAGGGTCATGGGCCAATGTGATGACAATGGTATGGAGCATTGCGATGACACGGGTCATGAAGCTTTGCGATGAGAGTGGTCATGGAGCTTTGGGATGCCAGGGGTCATGGAGCATTGTGATGACAATGGTCATGGCGCATTTTGATGAAAGGGGACACGGAGCATTGTGACGGAAGGGGTCATGGAGCATTGTGATGACAGGGCTCATGGGGCATTGTGATGAAAAGGGCGTGGAGCATTGTGATGACAGTGGTCACGGAACATTGTGACGATAAGGGCATGGAGCCTAGTGAGGGACAGTCTAGCGGTCTTGGGACTAAATCCAGTGCCTGAGGTAGGCACAGCATAAGGTCTTTAGTTAGCATAAGAGGTAGGATATTAGCTCGGGACAGGGTTAGGGTGAAGGCTAGGAATCGTGTCAGGAAATGACCTAAGGATAGTGTGAAGACCTTTGTTACTGAGAATCAGGGCCTTATTCAGAACCAGTGTTAGGGCTTCAGGTAGGAACAGTATCAGGGCCTGACTTAGGGAGAGCGACTGGGTCTGAGTGAGGCCTAATGTCAGGCCCTTAGCTGGGGACCCTGTCAGGGAGTGACTTAGGAGCAGCATCAGTGCCTTTGTTGGATCAGCTTTAGGCTCTTAGTTAAAGATGACCAGAGCCCTAGTTAGTCACAGCCTCAAGGCCTCAGTTAGGGAAAGCTTCAGGGCCTGAGTTACGGACAGCCTCAGGTCTTCACTTAAAGACAGCGACAGGGCTTTCTTAGGGAGAGTGTCAAGACCTTGGTTAGAAATGGGTCAGGATATTATCTCAGGAGAGTGTCAGGATTTTAGTTATTGCTGGCAGCAGGGCCTATATTAGGGACAGATTCTGGGCCTTTGTTAGAGACAGTGTCATGGCCTTAGTTAGGAGTAGTCAGGGCCTTAGTTAGGGAGAGCATTAGGGTTTCAGTCAGCATAAGATGCAGGAGATTATCTCGGGACAGAGTCAGGTTCCAGGCCAGAGATAGTGAAAGGAAATGACCAAGGGATAACGAAAAGACCTTAGTCATTGAGAGCATCAGGGCCTTAGTTAGCAGCAGCGTGAGGGCCTTAATTAGGACCAGTGCCAGGGCTTGATGTACGGACAGCGTCAGAGCCTAACTAAGGTACAGCAACAGGGCCTAAGTGAGGCCTATCTTTGGGGCCTGAGTAAGGGACAGTATCAGGGCATGACTTAGGAGCAGCAGAAAGGCCTCTGTAGGATCAGCATTAGGGTCTTCATTAAAGATATTATCAGGGCCTCTGTTAGGGACAGCCTCAAGGTCTCACTTAGGGACAGCGTCAGGGCTTACTTTGGGAAAGTTTCAGGACCTTGGTAAGACATGGGTCAGGATATTAGCTCAGGATAATGTCAGGTGTTCAGAGATTGACGGCAGCAGGGCCTTAGTTAGAGGCAGTGTCAGGCCTAAGTTAGGACTAGTATCAGAGCCTTTGTTAGGTACAGTGTCAGTGACTGAGTTAGGTGTAGTGTCAGGGCCTTAGTTAGGGACAGTGTCAGGACCTGCGTTAGGACGAGCCTCCCGGCCTCAGTTAGGGACAGGTTCACGGCCTCGGACCTAAATTCAGGGCCTCATATAGGGACAGAATCACAGACTTAGGTAGCATAAGAGGATCTACAGCTGAAAGCAACTTGAACACCACCACAAGCAGATGCAGAAGTGAACCATGCACGCCCCTATGAAGGAATATTCCACAGCAGTTGAGTACATTTTGTTTAAAGTTAGTAACACTATAAAAATTATGTTTTGAAGAAAACCATATTCAGAAGATGAAAGAATCTCGTTCTAAAGAATCTCTTTAGCTAATCTCGACATTAGCTAAAGAGAAGGTTAGGTTAAGATCTAGGGATAGTGTCAGGAAATGACCTAGGGATAGTGTCAAGACGTTAGTTACTTAGAGCATCAGGGCCTAATTAAGGACAAGTAAGTGTCAGGGCTTCGGGTAGGGACAGCGTCAGAGCCTAACTTAGGAAGAGCAACAGGGCCTGAGTGAGGCCTAGCGTCAGGGCCTTAGCTAGGGACAGTGTCAGGGCATGACTTAGGAGCAACATAAGAGGCACGGTAGGATCAGCCTCAGGGGCTATGTTAAAGATATTATCAGGGCCTCTGTGAGGGACAGCCTCAAGGCCTCACTTAGGGAGAGCATCAGGGCTTCCTTAGGGAGAGTTTCAGGACCTTGGTAAGAGATGAGTTACGATATTAGCTCAGGATAATGTCAGGACTTTAGATATTGATGGTAGCAGGGCCTAAGTAAGGGACAGTGTCAAGGCGTTAGTTAGGAGTAGCGGGCCCCTGATAGGTCCAGTGTCAGGTCCTCAGTTAGCAATAGTGTTAGGGCCTTAGTTAGGGACAGTGTCAGGGCCAGATGTAGGACGAGTATCTAGGCGTTAGTTCGGGACAGTTTCACGGTCTTGGGACTAAATTCAGTGCCTGAGGCAGGCACAACCTAAGGGCTTCAGTTAGCATAAGAGGCAGGACATTAGCTAGTGAGAGTGTCAGTTTAACATGTAGGGATAGTGTCAGGAAATGACGTAAGGATAGTGTGAAGACCTTTGTTACGGAGACTCTCAGGGCCTTATTCAGAACCAGGGTTAGGGCTTCAGGTAGGGACAGCATCAGAGCCTGACTTAGGGAGAGCGATAGGGTCTGAGTGAGGCCTAGCATTAGACCCTTAGCTGGGGACACTGTCAGGGCATGACTTAGGAGCAGCCTCAGGGCTTCTGTTGGATCAGCCTTAGGGTCTTAGTTAAAGACATGACCAGGGTCTGAGTTAGTCACAGCATCAAGGCCTGAGTTAGTTAGGGAAAGCTGCAGGGCCTCACTTAGGGACAGCGTCAGGGCTTACTTTGGGACAGTTTCAGGACCTTGGTAAGACGTGGGTCAGGATATTAGCTCCGGATAATGTCAGGACTTTAGATATGGATGGCAGCAGCCCTTAGTTAGAGACAGTGTCAGGCCCTGAGTTACGACTAGCATCAGAGCCTTTTTTAGGTACAATGTACGGGACTGAGTTAGGAGTAGACTCAGGGCCTTAGTTAGTGACAGTGTCAGGGCCTGACTTCGGGAGAGCGACAGGGCCTGAGTGGGGCCTAGCGTCAGGCCCTTTGCTGGGCCCACTGTCAGGGCATGACTTTGGAGCTGCATCAGCGTCTTTGCTGGATCAGCACTAAGGTCTTCATGAAATACATGATCAGGGCCTGAGTTAGTCACAGCTTCAAGGCTTCAGTTAAGGAAAGCTTCAGGGCCTGAGTTAGGGACAGCCTCAGGTCTTCACTTACGGACAGTGTCACGGCTTACTTTGGGACAGTTTCAGGACCTTGGAAAGACATAGGTCAGGATATTAGCTCAGGATAATGTCAGGACTTTACATACTGATGGCAGCAGGGCCTTAGTTACAGACAGTTTCAGGGCCTGAGTTAGGCCTAGCATCAGTGACTTTGTTAGGTACAGTGTAAGGGACTGAGTTAGGAGTAGTGTCAGGGCCTTGCTTAGGGACAGTGTCAGGGTCTGAGTTAGGTGTACTGTCAGAGACCTAGTTAGGGACAGTGCTAGGGCCTGAGTTACGATTCGTGTCAAGGCCTTATTTAGGACCAATTTCAGGGCCTTAGTTTGGACTAGCATCAGAGCCATTGTTAGGAATCGTATGAGGGCCTGAGTTAGGCGTACTGGCAGGGCCTTAGCTACGGACAGTGTTACGGCCTGAGTTAGGATTAGTGTCAAGGCCTTATTTAAGACCAATTTTAGGGCTTTAGTTTGGACTAGCAACAGAGCGTTTGTTAGGTATCATTTCGGGGCCTAAGTTAGGTGCAGTGTCAGGGCCATTGTTAGGGACAGTATCAGGGCCTGACTTAGGAGCAGTTCAGGGCCTTAGCCAGGGAAAGGGTCAGGGCCTTAGTAAGGGATATTATCAGGACCTGAATTAGCAGTAGTGTCAAAAATCCTTAGTGAGGAAAGTTAGGAATAAGTCAGGACTCAGGCCCTGACACTGTCCTTAACTAAGGCCCTGACACTACTCTCGTAACACAGGCCCTGATCTGATTCCTATCATAGGCCCTGACACTGGTCTTATCTAAGGCCCTGACACTGGCCCTAACTAAAGCTGTGACGCTACTCTTAACTCAGGCACTGACACTGTCCCTAACAAAGCCTCTGACACTACTCCTAACTCAGGCCCTGACACTGTCTCTAACTAAGGCCCTGATACTACTACGAACTCAGCACTGGCACTGTCCCTAACTTAGGCCCTGACTCTACTCCTAACTCAGGAACTGACACTGTCACTAACTAAGGCCCTGACACTGTTCATAACTCACACCCTAACACTACTCCTAAATCATGCCCTGGCAATGTCCCTAACTAAGGCCTTGACACTATTCCTAACTCAGGCACTGATACAATACCTAAGGAAGGCCCTGACATTACTCCTAACTCAGGCCCTGGAAAGGTCCCTAACTAAGGCCGATAAAACTCCTAACTCAGGCACTGACACTGTCCCAAAATGAGGCCCTGAATCTATTCCTAACTGAGGCGCTGATACAATACCTAACGAAGGCACTGATGCTACTCCTAACTAAGGCCCTGAGACTACTCCTAACACAGGCAATGACACAGTCCATAACTAAGGCCCTGACACTATTCCCAACTCAGGCACTGACAGTGTACGTAACTAAAACCCTGACACTACACCTAACTCAGGCACTGACAGTGTCCCTAACAAGGGCCCTCACACTACTCCCAACTCAGTCACTGACCTTTTCCCTAACTGAGGCAATGATACTACTCCCAACTCAGGAACTAAGGCTCTGGATCATTGTGATGACAAGCGCCATGGAGCACTGTGATGACAAGGGTCATGGAGAATTGTGATGACAAGTGCATGGAGCATTGTGATGACAAGGGCCATGGAGAATTGTGGTGACAGAGTTCTTGGGGCATTGTGATGACAGATTTCATGGAGAATTGTGATGAAAATGGCCATGGAGAATTGTGATGAAAGTGGTCATGGAGGATTGTGATGAAAAGCGCTATGGAGCATTGTGATGACAGGGGTCATGGAGAATTGTGATGACAGGTATCATGGAGAATTGTGATGACAAGTGCATGGAGCATTTTGATGACAAGGGCCATGGACAATTGTGATGACAGGGGTCATGGAGATTTGTGATGACAAGGGCCATGGAGCATTGTGATGACAGAGTTCATGGGGCATTGTGATGAAAGCGGTCATGGAGCATTGTGATGAAAATGGTCATGGATCATTGTGATGAAAGTGGTCATGGAGGATTGTGATGAAAAGCGCTATGGAGCATTGTGATGAGAGGGGTCATGGAGCATTGTGATGACAAGTGCCATGGAGCATTGTGATGATAGGAGTCATGGGGCATTGTGATGACAGGGATCTTGGAGCTTTGTGGTGAAAGGGGTCATGGAACATTGTGATTACAACGACCTGGATCATTGTGATAAAAAGGGTCATGGAGCATTGTGATGACAATCACCATGGATCATTGTGATTAGTGGGGTAATGGAGCATTGTCATGAAAGGGGTCATGGATCATTGTGATTACAGGGATCATGGAGCATTTTTACGACAAGAGCGAAGGAGCACTGTGATGCCAAGGGCCATGGATCATGGTGATGACAGGGGTCAGGGAGCATTGTAATGACAGGGCTCATGGAGCATTGTGATGACAATGGTCATGGAGAATTTTGATGAAAGGGGTCATGGAGCATTGTGCTGAAAGTGGTCATGGATCTTTGTGATGACATGCACCAGGGAGCATTGTGATGACAGGGGGCCTGGAGCATTGTGATGACAGGTTTCATGGGGCATTGTGATGACAAGGGCCTTGGAGCATTGTGATGAAAGTGGTCATATGGCATTGTGAATGATAGGGGCCATGGAACATTGTGATGACAAGTGTCATGGAGCCTTGTAATGACAGGGTGCATGGAACATTGTGATGTCACCGCCATGTAGCATTTTAGACAAGGGTCAAGGAGTATTGTGATGATAAGTGCGTGGAACATTGCGAAGACAGGTGTCATGGAGCATTGTGATGATAAGGGCATGGAGCCTTGCGATGACAGGGAGCATGGAACATTGAAATGAAAGGGGGCATGGAACATTGTGATGAAAGTGGTCATGGAGCATTGTGATGAAAGATGTCTGGGAACATTGTGATGAAAGGGGCCATGGGGCATTGTGATGAAAAGGGGTCATGGAGCATTGTGATGACAAGCGCCATGGGGCATTGTGATGGCAAGAGCCATGGAATATTGTGATGAAAAGTCTCATGGACCACTGTGCTGAATGTGGTCATGGAGCATTGTGATGCAAAGCGCCATGGAGCATTGGGATGACAAGCGTCATGGAGCTTTGTGATGAATTGTCGCATGGAACATTGTGATGACAGGGGTTGTGGAGCACTGTGATTACATTGAACATGGAGCATTGTGATGACAAAGGCCATGGAGCATTGTGATGAGAAGGGCATGGAGCATTGTGATGACAAAAGTCATAGAGCAGTGCGATGAAAGGATTAATGGAGCATTGTGATGAAAGGGGTCATGGAGCATTGTGATGACAGGGGGCATGGAGCACTGTGATGATAGGGGTTATGCAGCACTGTGATTACAGGGGTAATTGTGATGCATTGTGATGAAAGGGGACATGAGAGAGGGGTAATGGAGCATTCTGAAGAAAGTTTTCATAGCTCATTGTGATGAAAAGGGGCATGGAGCATTGTGAGGAAAAGGGTTATGGAGCACTGTGATTACAGGGGTAATTTAGAGCATTGTGATGAACGGGGACCTGGAGCAATTTGATGACAGGGGTCATGGGGCATTGTGAGGACAAGGGCCATGAAGCATTGTGATGACAGGTGTCATTTGGCTTTGTGAATGACAGGGGACCTGGAGCCTTGTGTTGACAAGGGTAATGGAGCATTGTGATGACCGGGGTCATGGAGCATTGTGATGACAGGGGGCATGGAGCATTGTGATCACAAGAGCATGGAACATTGTGAGACAAGGGTCATGGGCCAATGTGATGACATGGTGTATTGAGCATTGTGATGACAATGGTATGTAGCATTGCGATGACACGGGTCATGAAGCTTTGCGATGAGAGTGGTCATGGAGCTTTGGGATGCCAGGGGTCATGGAGCATTGTGATGACAATGGTCATGGCGCATTTTGATGAAAGGGGACACGGAGCATTGTGACGGAAGGGGTCATGGAGCATTGTGATGACAGGGCTCATGGGGCATTGTGATGAAAAGGGCGTGGAGCATTGTGATGACAGTGGTCACGGAACATTGTGACGATAAGGGCATGGAGCCTAGTGAGGGACAGTCTAGCGGTCTTGGGACTAAATCCAGTGCCTGAGGTAGGCACAGCATAAGGTCTTTAGTTAGCATAAGAGGTAGGATATTAGCTCGGGACAGGGTTAGGGTGAAGGCTAGGAATCGTGTCAGGAAATGACCTAAGGATAGTGTGAAGACCTTTGTTACTGAGAATCAGGGCCTTATTCAGAACCAGTGTTAGGGCTTCAGGTAGGAACAGTATCAGGGCCTGACTTAGGGAGAGCGACTGGGTCTGAGTGAGGCCTAATGTCAGGCCCTTAGCTGGGGACCCTGTCAGGGAGTGACTTAGGAGCAGCATCAGTGCCTTTGTTGGATCAGCTTTAGGCTCTTAGTTAAAGATGACCAGAGCCCTAGTTAGTCACAGCCTCAAGGCCTCAGTTAGGGAAAGCTTCAGGGCCTGAGTTACGGACAGCCTCAGGTCTTCACTTAAAGACAGCGACAGGGCTTTCTTAGGGAGAGTGTCAAGACCTTGGTTAGAAATGGGTCAGGATATTATCTCAGGAGAGTGTCAGGATTTTAGTTATTGCTGGCAGCAGGGCCTATATTAGGGACAGATTCTGGGCCTTTGTTAGAGACAGTGTCATGGCCTTAGTTAGGAGTAGTCAGGGCCTTAGTTAGGGAGAGCATTAGGGTTTCAGTCAGCATAAGATGCAGGAGATTATCTCGGGACAGAGTCAGGTTCCAGGCCAGAGATAGTGAAAGGAAATGACCAAGGGATAACGAAAAGACCTTAGTCATTGAGAGCATCAGGGCCTTAGTTAGCAGCAGCGTGAGGGCCTTAATTAGGACCAGTGCCAGGGCTTGATGTACGGACAGCGTCAGAGCCTAACTAAGGTACAGCAACAGGGCCTAAGTGAGGCCTATCTTTGGGGCCTGAGTAAGGGACAGTATCAGGGCATGACTTATGAGCAGCAGAAAGGCCTCTGTAGGATCAGCATTAGGGTCTTCATTAAAGATATTATCAGGGCCTCTGTTAGGGACAGCCTCAAGGTCTCACTTAGGGACAGCGTCAGGGCTTACTTTGGGAAAGTTTCAGGACCTTGGTAAGACATGGGTCAGGATATTAGCTCAGGATAATGTCAGGTGTTCAGAGATTGACGGCAGCAGGGCCTTAGTTAGAGGCAGTGTCAGGCCTAAGTTAGGACTAGTATCAGAGCCTTTGTTAGGTACAGTGTCAGTGACTGAGTTACGTGTAGTGTCAGGGCCTTAGTTAGGGACAGTGTCAGGACCTGCGTTAGGACGAGCCTCCCGGCCTCAGTTAGGGACAGGTTCACGGCCTCGGACCTAAATTCAGGGCCTCATATAGGGACAGAATCACAGACTTAGGTAGCATAAGAGGATCTACAGCTGAAAGCAACTTGAACACCACCACAAGCAGATGCAGAAGTGAACCATGCACGCCCCTATGAAGGAATATTCCACAGCAGTTGAGTACATTTTGTTTAAAGTTAGTAACACTATAAAAATTATGTTTTGAAGAAAACCATATTCAGAAGATGAAAGAATCTCGTTCTAAAGAATCTCTTTAGCTAATCTCGACATTAGCTAAAGAGAAGGTTAGGTTAAGATCTAGGGATAGTGTCAGGAAATGACCTAGGGATAGTGTCAAGACGTTAGTTACTTAGAGCATCAGGGCCTAATTCAGGACAAGTAAGTGTCAGGGCTTCGGGTAGGGACAGCGTCAGAGCCTAACTTAGGAAGAGCAACAGGGCCTGAGTGAGGCCTAGCGTCAGGGCCTTAGCTAGGGACAGTGTCAGGGCATGACTTAGGAGCAACATAAGAGCCACGGTAGGATCAGCCTCAGGGGCTATGTTAAAGATATTATCAGGGCCTCTGTGAGGGACAGCCTCAAGGCCTCACTTAGGGAGAGCATCAGGGCTTCCTTAGGGAGAGTTTCAGGACCTTGGTAAGAGATGAGTTACGATATTAGCTCAGGATAATGTCAGGACTTTAGATATTGATGGTAGCAGGGCCTAAGTAAGGGACAGTGTCAAGGCGGTAGTTAGGAGTCGCGGGCCTCTGATAGGTCCAGTGTCAGGTCCTCAGTTAGCAATAGTGTTAGGGCCTTAGTTAGGGACAGTGTCAGGGCCAGATGTAGGACGAGTATCTAGGCGTTAGTTCGGGACAGTTTCACGGTCTTGGGACTAAATTCAGTGCCTGAGGCAGGCACAACCTAAGGGCTTCAGTTAGCATAAGAGGCAGGACATTAGCTAGTGAGAGTGTCAGTTTAACATGTAGGGATAGTGTCAGGAAATGACGTAAGGATAGTGTGAAGACCTTTGTTACGGAGACTCTCAGGGCCTTATTCAGAACCAGGGTTAGGGCTTCAGGTAGGGACAGCATCAGAGCCTGACTTAGGGAGAGCGATAGGGTCTGAGTGAGGCCTAGCATCAGACCCTTAGCTGGGGACACTGTCAGGGCATGACTTAGGAGCAGCCTCAGGGCTTCTGTTGGATCAGCCTTAGGGTCTTAGTGAAAGACATGATCAGGGTCTGAGTTAGTCACAGCATCAAGGCCTGAGTTAGTTAGGGAAAGCTGCAGGGCCTCACTTAGGGACAGCGTCAGGGCTTACTTTGGGATAGTTTCAGGACCTTGGTAAGACATGGGTCAGGATATTAGCTCCGGATAATGTCAGGACTTTAGGTATGGATGGCAGCAGCCCTTAGTTAGAGACAGTGTCAGGCCCTGAGTTACGACTAGCATCAGAGCCTTTTTTAGGTACAATGTACGGGACTGAGTTAGGAGTAGAGTCAGGGCCTTAGTTAGTGACAGTGTCAGGGCCTGACTTCGGGAGAGCGACAGGGCCTGAGTGGGGCCTAGCGTCAGGCCCTTTGCTGGGCCCACTGTCAGGGCATGACTTTGGAGCTGCATCAGCGTCTTTGCTGGATCAGCACTAAGGTCTTCGTGAAATACATGATCAGGGCCTGAGTTAGTCACAGCTTCAAGGCTTCAGTTAAGGAAAGCTTCAGGGCCTGAGTTAGGGACAGCCTCAGGTCTTCACTTACGGACAGCGTCAGGGCTTACTTTGGGACAGTTTCAGGACCTTGGAAAGACATAGGTCAGGATATTAGCTCAGGATAATGTCAGGACTTTACATACTGATGGCAGCAGGGCCTTAGTTACAGACAGTTTCAGGGCCTGAGTTAGGCCTAGCATCAGTGACTTTGTTAGGTACAGTGTAAGGGACTGAGTTAGGAGTAGTGTCAGGGCCTTGCTTAGGGACAGTGTCAGGGTCTGAGTTAGGTGTACTGTCAGAGACCTAGTTAGGGACAGTGCTAGGGCCTGAGTTACGATTCGTGTCAAGGCCTTATTTAGGACCAATTTCAGGGCCTTAGTTTGGACTAGCATCAGAGCCATTGTTAGGAATCGTATGAGGGCCTGAGTTAGGCGTACTGGCAGGGCCTTAGCTAGGGACAGTGTTACGGCCTGAGTTAGGATTAGTGTCAAGGCCTTATTTAAGACCAATTTTAGGGCTTTAGTTTGGACTAGCAACAGAGCGTTTGTTAGGTATCATTTCGGGGCCTAAGTTAGGTGCAGTGTCAGGGCCATTGTTAGGGACAGTATCAGGGCCTGACTTAGGAGAAGTTCAGGGCCTTAGCCAGGGAAAGGGTCAGGGCCTTAGTAAGGGATATTATCAGGACCTGAATTAGCAGTAGTGTCAAAAATCCTTAGTGAGGAAAGTTAGGAATAAGTCAGGACTCAGGCCCTGACACTGTCCTTAACTAAGGCCCTGACACTACTCGTAACACAGGCCCTGATCTGATTCCTATCATAGGCCCTGACACTGGTCTTAACTAAGGCCCTGACACTGGCCCTAACTAAAGCTGTGATGCTACTCTTAACTCAGGCACTGACACTGTCCCTAACAAAGCCTCTGACACTACTCCTAACTCAGGCCCTGACACTGTCTCTAACTAAGGCCCTGATACTACTACGAACTCAGCACTGGCACTGTCCCTAACTTAGGCCCTGACTCTACTCCTAACTCAGGAACTGACACTGTCACTAACTAAGGCCCTGACACTGTTCATAACTCACACCCTAACACTACTCCTTAATCATGCCCTGGCAATGTCCCTAACTAAGGCCTTGACACTATTCCTAACTCAGGCACTCATACAATACCTAAGGAAGGCCCTGACATTACTCCTAACTCAGGCCCTGGAAAGGTCCCTAACTAAGGCCGATAAAACTCCTAACTCAGGCACTGACACTGTCCCAAAATGAGGCCCTGAATCTATTCCTAACTGAGGCGCTGATACAATACCTAACGAAGGCACTGATGCTACTCCTAACTAAGGCCCTGAGACTACTCCTAACACAGGCAATGACACAGTCCATAACTAAGGCCCTGACACTATTCCCAACTCAGGCACTGACAGTGTACGTAACTAAAACCCTGACACTACACCTAACTCAGGCACTGACAGTGTCCCTAACAAGGGCCCTCACACTACTCCCAACTCAGTCACTGACCTTTTCCCTAACTGAGGCAATGATACTACTCCCAACTCAGGAACTAAGGCTCTGGATCATTGTGATGACAAGCGCCATGGAGCACTGTGATGACAAGGGTCATGGAGAATTGTGATGACAAGTGCATGGAGCATTGTGATGACAAGGGCCATGGAGAATTGTGGTGACAGAGTTCTTGGGGCATTGTGATGACAGATTTCATGGAGAATTGTGATGAAAATGGCCATGGAGAATTGTGATGAAAGTGGTCATGGAGGATTGTGATGAAAAGCGCTATGGAGCATTGTGATGACAGGGGTCATGGAGAATTGTGATGACAGGTATCATGGAGAATTGTGATGACAAGTGCATGGAGCATTTTGATGACAAGGGCCATGGACAATTGTGATGACAGGGGTCATGGAGATTTGTGATGACAAGGGCCATGGAGCATTGTGATGACAGAGTTCATGGGGCATTGTGATGAAAGCGGTCATGGAGCATTGTGATGAAAATGGTCATGGATCATTGTGATGAAAGTGGTCATGGAGGATTGTGATGAAAAGCGCTATGGAGCATTGTGATGAGAGGGGTCATGGAGCATTGTGATGACAAGTGCCATGGAGCATTGTGATGATAGGAGTCATGGGGCATTGTGATGACAGGGATCTTGGAGCTTTGTGGTGAAAGGGGTCATGGAACATTGTGATTACAACGACCTGGATCATTGTGATAAAAAGGGTCATGGAGCATTGTGATGACAATCACCATGGATCATTGTGATTAGTGGGGTAATGGAGCATTGTCATGAAAGGGGTCATGGATCATTGTGATTACAGGGATCATGGAGCATTTTTACGACAAGAGCGAAGGAGCACTGTGATGCCAAGGGCCATGGATCATGGTGATGACAGGGGTCAGGGAGCATTGTAATGACAGGGCTCATGGAGCATTGTGATGACAATGGTCATGGAGAATTTTGATGAAAGGGGTCATGGAGCATTGTGCTGAAAGTGGTCATGGATCTTTGTGATGACATGCACCAGGGAGCATTGTGATGACAGGGGGCCTGGAGCATTGTGATGACAGGTTTCATGGGGCATTGTGATGACAAGGGCCTTGGAGCATTGTGATGAAAGTGGTCATATGGCATTGTGAATGATAGGGGCCATGGAACATTGTGATGACAAGTGTCATGGAGCCTTGTAATGACAGGGTGCATGGAACATTGTGATGTCACCGCCATGTAGCATTTTAGACAAGGGTCAAGGAGTATTGTGATGATAAGTGCGTGGAACATTGCGAAGACAGGTGTCATGGAGCATTGTGATGATAAGGGCATGGAGCCTTGCGATGACAGGGAGCATGGAACATTGAAATGAAAGGGGGCATGGAACATTGTGATGAAAGTGGTCATGGAGCATTGTGATGAAAGATGTCTGGGAACATTGTGATGAAAGGGGCCATGGGGCATTGTGATGAAAAGGGGTCATGGAGCATTGTGATGACAAGCGCCATGGGGCATTGTGATGGCAAGAGCCATGGAATATTGTGATGAAAAGTCTCATGGACCACTGTGCTGAATGTGGTCATGGAGCATTGTGATGCAAAGCGCCATGGAGCATTGGGATGACAAGCGTCATGGAGCTTTGTGATGAATTGTCGCATGGAACATTGTGATGACAGGGGTTGTGGAGCACTGTGATTACATTGAACATGGAGCATTGTGATGACAAAGGCCATGGAGCATTGTGATGAGAAGGGCATGGAGCATTGTGATGACAAAAGTCATAGAGCAGTGCGATGAAAGGATTAATGGAGCATTGTGATGAAAGGGGTCATGGAGCATTGTGATGACAGGGGGCATGGAGCACTGTGATGATAGGGGTTATGCAGCACTGTGATTACAGGGGTAATTGTGATGCATTGTGATGAAAGGGGACATGAGAGAGGGGTAATGGAGCATTCTGAAGAAAGTTTCCATAGCTCATTGTGATGAAAAGGGGCATGGAGCATTGTGAGGAAAAGGGTTATGGAGCACTGTGATTACAGGGGTAATTTAGAGCATTGTGATGAACGGGGACCTGGAGCAATTTGATGACAGGGGTCATGGGGCATTGTGAGGACAAGGGCCATGAAGCATTGTGATGACAGGTGTCATTTGGCTTTGTGAATGACAGGGGACCTGGAGCCTTGTGTTGACAAGGGTAATGGAGCATTGTGATGACCGGGGTCATGGAGCATTGTGATGACAGGGGGCATGGAGCATTGTGATCACAAGAGCATGGAACATTGTGAGACAAGGGTCATGGGCCAATGTGATGACAATGGTATGGAGCATTGCGATGACACGGGTCATGAAGCTTTGCGATGAGAGTGGTCATGGAGCTTTGGGATGCCAGGGGTCATGGAGCATTGTGATGACAATGGTCATGGCGCATTTTGATGAAAGGGGACACGGAGCATTGTGACGGAAGGGGTCATGGAGCATTGTGATGACAGGGCTCATGGGGCATTGTGATGAAAAGGGCGTGGAGCATTGTGATGACAGTGGTCACGGAACATTGTGACGATAAGGGCATGGAGCCTAGTGAGGGACAGTCTAGCGGTCTTGGGACTAAATCCAGTGCCTGAGGTAGGCACAGCATAAGGTCTTTAGTTAGCATAAGAGGTAGGATATTAGCTCGGGACAGGGTTAGGGTGAAGGCTAGGAATCGTGTCAGGAAATGACCTAAGGATAGTGTGAAGACCTTTGTTACTGAGAATCAGGGCCTTATTCAGAACCAGTGTTAGGGCTTCAGGTAGGAACAGTATCAGGGCCTGACTTAGGGAGAGCGACTGGGTCTGAGTGAGGCCTAATGTCAGGCCCTTAGCTGGGGACCCTGTCAGGGAGTGACTTAGGAGCAGCATCAGTGCCTTTGTTGGATCAGCTTTAGGCTCTTAGTTAAAGATGACCAGAGCCCTAGTTAGTCACAGCCTCAAGGCCTCAGTTAGGGAAAGCTTCAGGGCCTGAGTTACGGACAGCCTCAGGTCTTCACTTAAAGACAGCGACAGGGCTTTCTTAGGGAGAGTGTCAAGACCTTGGTTAGAAATGGGTCAGGATATTATCTCAGGAGAGTGTCAGGATTTTAGTTATTGCTGGCAGCAGGGCCTATATTAGGGACAGATTCTGGGCCTTTGTTAGAGACAGTGTCATGGCCTTAGTTAGGAGTAGTCAGGGCCTTAGTTAGGGAGAGCATTAGGGTTTCAGTCAGCATAAGATGCAGGAGATTATCTCGGGACAGAGTCAGGTTCCAGGCCAGAGATAGTGAAAGGAAATGACCAAGGGATAACGAAAAGACCTTAGTCATTGAGAGCATCAGGGCCTTAGTTAGCAGCAGCGTGAGGGCCTTAATTAGGACCAGTGCCAGGGCTTGATGTACGGACAGCGTCAGAGCCTAACTAAGGTACAGCAACAGGGCCTAAGTGAGGCCTATCTTTGGGGCCTGAGTAAGGGACAGTATCAGGGCATGACTTAGGAGCAGCAGAAAGGCCTCTGTAGGATCAGCATTAGGGTCTTCATTAAAGATATTATCAGGGCCTCTGTTAGGGACAGCCTCAAGGTCTCACTTAGGGACAGCGTCAGGGCTTACTTTGGGAAAGTTTCAGGACCTTGGTAAGACATGGGTCAGGATATTAGCTCAGGATAATGTCAGGTGTTCAGAGATTGACGGCAGCAGGGCCTTAGTTAGAGGCAGTGTCAGGCCTAAGTTAGGACTAGTATCAGAGCCTTTGTTAGGTACAGTGTCAGTGACTGAGTTAGGTGTAGTGTCAGGGCCTTAGTTAGGGACAGTGTCAGGACCTGCGTTAGGACGAGCCTCCCGGCCTCAGTTAGGGACAGGTTCACGGCCTCGGACCTAAATTCAGGGCCTCATATAGGGACAGAATCACAGACTTAGGTAGCATAAGAGGATCTACAGCTGAAAGCAACTTGAACACCACCACAAGCAGATGCAGAAGTGAACCATGCCCGCCCCTATGAAGGAATATTCCACAGCAGTTGAGTACATTTTGTTTAAAGTTAGTAACACTATAAAAATTATGTTTTGAAGAAAACCATATTCAGAAGATGAAAGAATCTCGTTCTAAAGAATCTCTTTAGCTAATCTCGACATTAGCTAAAGAGAAGGTTAGGTTAAGATCTAGGGATAGTGTCAGGAAATGACCTAGGGATAGTGTCAAGACGTTAGTTACTTAGAGCAGCAGGGCCTAATTAAGGACAAGTAAGTGTCAGGGCTTCGGGTAGGGACAGCGTCAGAGCCTAACTTAGGAAGAGCAACAGGGCCTGAGTGAGGCCTAGCGTCAGGGCCTTAGCTAGGGACAGTGTCAGGGCATGACTTAGGAGCAACATAAGAGGCACGGTAGGATCAGCCTCAGGGGCTATGTTAAAGATATTATCAGGGCCTCTGTGAGGGACAGCCTCAAGGCCTCACTTAGGGAGAGCATCAGGGCTTCCTTAGGGAGAGTTTCAGGACCTTGGTAAGAGATGAGTTACGATATTAGCTCAGGATAATGTCAGGACTTTAGATATTGATGGTAGAAGGGCCTAAGGAAGGGACAGTGTCAAGGCGTTAGTTAGGAGTAGCGGGCCCCTGATAGGTCCAGTGTCAGGTCCTCAGTTAGCAATAGTGTTAGGGCCTTAGTTAGGGACAGTGTCAGGGCCAGATGTAGGACGAGTATCTAGGCGTTAGTTCGGGACAGTTTCACGGTCTTGGGACTAAATTCAGTGCCTGAGGCAGGCACAACCTAAGGGCTTCAGTTAGCATAAGAGGCAGGACATTAGCTAGTGAGAGTGTCAGTTTAACATGTAGGGATAGTGTCAGGAAATGACGTAAGGATAGTGTGAAGACCTTTGTTACGGAGACTCTCAGGGCCTTATTCAGAACCAGGGTTAGGGCTTCAGGTAGGGACAGCATCAGAGCCTGACTTAGGGAGAGCGATAGGGTCTGAGTGAGGCCTAGCATCAGACCCTTAGCTGGGGACACTGTCAGGGCATGACTTAGGAGCAGCCTCAGGGCTTCTGTTGGATCAGCCTTAGGGTCTTAGTGAAAGACATGATCAGGGTCTGAGTTAGTCACAGCATCAAGGCCTGAGTTAGTTAGGGAAAGCTGCAGGGCCTCACTTAGGGACAGCGTCAGGGCTTACTTTGGGACAGTTTCAGGACCTTGGTAAGACATGGGTCAGGATATTAGCTCGGGATAATCTCAGGACTTTAGATATGGATGGCAGCAGCCCTTAGTTAGAGACAGTGTCAGGCCCTGAGTTACGACTAGCATCAGAGCCTTTTTTAGGTACAATGTACGGGACTGAGTTAGGAGTAGAGTCAGGGCCTTAGTTAGTGACAGTGTCAGGGCCTGACTTCGGGAGAGCGACAGGGCCTGAGTGGGGCCTAGCGTCAGGCCCTTTGCTGGGCCCACTGTCAGGGCATGACTTTGGAGCTGCATCAGCGTCTTTGCTGGATCAGCACTAAGGTCTTCGTGAAATACATGATCAGGGCCTGAGTTAGTCACAGCTTCAAGGCTTCAGTTAAGGAAAGCTTCAGGGCCTGAGTTAGGGACAGCCTCAGGTCTTCACTTACGGACAGCGTCAGGGCTTACTTTGGGACAGTTTCAGGACCTTGGAAAGACATAGGTCAGGATATTAGCTCAGGATAATGTCAGGACTTTACATACTGATGGCAGCAGGGCCTTAGTTACAGACAGTTTCAGGGCCTGAGTTAGGCCTAGCATCAGTGACTTTGTTAGGTACAGTGTAAGGGACTGAGTTAGGAGTAGTGTCAGGGCCTTGCTTAGGGACAGTGTCAGGGTCTGAGTTAGGTGTACTGTCAGAGACCTAGTTAGGGACAGTGCTAGGGCCTGAGTTACGATTCGTGTCAAGGCCTTATTTAGGACCAATTTCAGGGCCTTAGTTTGGACTAGCATCAGAGCCATTGTTAGGAATCGTATGAGGGCCTGAGTTAGGCGTACTGGCAGGGCCTTAGCTAGGGACAGTGTTACGGCCTGAGTTAGGATTAGTGTCAAGGCCTTATTTAAGACCAATTTTAGGGCTTTAGTTTGGACTAGCAACAGAGCGTTTGTTAGGTATCATTTCGGGGCCTAAGTTAGGTGCAGTGTCAGGGCCATTGTTAGGGACAGTATCAGGGCCTGACTTAGGAGAAGTTCAGGGCCTTAGCCAGGGAAAGGGTCAGGGCCTTAGTAAGGGATATTATCAGGACCTGAATTAGCAGTAGTGTCAAAAATCCTTAGTGAGGAAAGTTAGGAATAAGTCAGGACTCAGGCCCTGACACTGTCCTTAACTAAGGCCCTGACACTACTCGTAACACAGGCCCTGATCTGATTCCTATCATAGGCCCTGACACTGGTCTTAACTAAGGCCCTGACACTGGCCCTAACTAAAGCTGTGATGCTACTCTTAACTCAGGCACTGACACTGTCCCTAACAAAGCCTCTGACACTACTCCTAACTCAGGCCCTGACACTGTCTCTAACTAAGGCCCTGATACTACTACGAACTCAGCACTGGCACTGTCCCTAACTTAGGCCCTGACTCTACTCCTAACTCAGGAACTGACACTGTCACTAACTAAGGCCCTGACACTGTTCATAACTCACACCCTAACACTACTCCTTAATCATGCCCTGGCAATGTCCCTAACTAAGGCCTTGACACTATTCCTAACTCAGGCACTCATACAATACCTAAGGAAGGCCCTGACATTACTCCTAACTCAGGCCCTGGAAAGGTCCCTAACTAAGGCCGATAAAACTCCTAACTCAGGCACTGACACTGTCCCAAAATGAGGCCCTGAATCTATTCCTAACTGAGGCGCTGATACAATACCTAACGAAGGCACTGATGCTACTCCTAACTAAGGCCCTGAGACTACTCCTAACACAGGCAATGACACAGTCCATAACTAAGGCCCTGACACTATTCCCAACTCAGGCACTGACAGTGTACGTAACTAAAACCCTGACACTACACCTAACTCAGGCACTGACAGTGTCCCTAACAAGGGCCCTCACACTACTCCCAACTCAGTCACTGACCTTTTCCCTAACTGAGGCAATGATACTACTCCCAACTCAGGAACTAAGGCTCTGGATCATTGTGATGACAAGCGCCATGGAGCACTGTGATGACAAGGGTCATGGAGAATTGTGATGACAAGTGCATGGAGCATTGTGATGACAAGGGCCATGGAGAATTGTGGTGACAGAGTTCTTGGGGCATTGTGATGACAGATTTCATGGAGAATTGTGATGAAAATGGCCATGGAGAATTGTGATGAAAGTGGTCATGGAGGATTGTGATGAAAAGCGCTATGGAGCATTGTGATGACAGGGGTCATGGAGAATTGTGATGACAGGTATCATGGAGAATTGTGATGACAAGTGCATGGAGCATTTTGATGACAAGGGCCATGGACAATTGTGATGACAGGGGTCATGGAGATTTGTGATGACAAGGGCCATGGAGCATTGTGATGACAGAGTTCATGGGGCATTGTGATGAAAGCGGTCATGGAGCATTGTGATGAAAATGGTCATGGATCATTGTGATGAAAGTGGTCATGGAGGATTGTGATGAAAAGCGCTATGGAGCATTGTGATGAGAGGGGTCATGGAGCATTGTGATGACAAGTGCCATGGAGCATTGTGATGATAGGAGTCATGGGGCATTGTGATGACAGGGATCTTGGAGCTTTGTGGTGAAAGGGGTCATGGAACATTGTGATTACAACGACCTGGATCATTGTGATAAAAAGGGTCATGGAGCATTGTGATGACAATCACCATGGATCATTGTGATTAGTGGGGTAATGGAGCATTGTCATGAAAGGGGTCATGGATCATTGTGATTACAGGGATCATGGAGCATTTTTACGACAAGAGCGAAGGAGCACTGTGATGCCAAGGGCCATGGATCATGGTGATGACAGGGGTCAGGGAGCATTGTAATGACAGGGCTCATGGAGCATTGTGATGACAATGGTCATGGAGAATTTTGATGAAAGGGGTCATGGAGCATTGTGCTGAAAGTGGTCATGGATCTTTGTGATGACATGCACCAGGGAGCATTGTGATGACAGGGGGCCTGGAGCATTGTGATGACAGGTTTCATGGGGCATTGTGATGACAAGGGCCTTGGAGCATTGTGATGAAAGTGGTCATATGGCATTGTGAATGATAGGGGCCATGGAACATTGTGATGACAAGTGTCATGGAGCCTTGTAATGACAGGGTGCATGGAACATTGTGATGTCACCGCCATGTAGCATTTTAGACAAGGGTCAAGGAGTATTGTGATGATAAGTGCGTGGAACATTGCGAAGACAGGTGTCATGGAGCATTGTGATGATAAGGGCATGGAGCCTTGCGATGACAGGGAGCATGGAACATTGAAATGAAAGGGGGCATGGAACATTGTGATGAAAGTGGTCATGGAGCATTGTGATGAAAGATGTCTGGGAACATTGTGATGAAAGGGGCCATGGGGCATTGTGATGAAAAGGGGTCATGGAGCATTGTGATGACAAGCGCCATGGGGCATTGTGATGGCAAGAGCCATGGAATATTGTGATGAAAAGTCTCATGGACCACTGTGCTGAATGTGGTCATGGAGCATTGTGATGCAAAGCGCCATGGAGCATTGGGATGACAAGCGTCATGGAGCTTTGTGATGAATTGTCGCATGGAACATTGTGATGACAGGGGTTGTGGAGCACTGTGATTACATTGAACATGGAGCATTGTGATGACAAAGGCCATGGAGCATTGTGATGAGAAGGGCATGGAGCATTGTGATGACAAAAGTCATAGAGCAGTGCGATGAAAGGATTAATGGAGCATTGTGATGAAAGGGGTCATGGAGCATTGTGATGACAGGGGGCATGGAGCACTGTGATGATAGGGGTTATGCAGCACTGTGATTACAGGGGTAATTGTGATGCATTGTGATGAAAGGGGACATGAGAGAGGGGTAATGGAGCATTCTGAAGAAAGTTTCCATAGCTCATTGTGATGAAAAGGGGCATGGAGCATTGTGAGGAAAAGGGTTATGGAGCACTGTGATTACAGGGGTAATTTAGAGCATTGTGATGAACGGGGACCTGGAGCAATTTGATGACAGGGGTCATGGGGCATTGTGAGGACAAGGGCCATGAAGCATTGTGATGACAGGTGTCATTTGGCTTTGTGAATGACAGGGGACCTGGAGCCTTGTGTTGACAAGGGTAATGGAGCATTGTGATGACCGGGGTCATGGAGCATTGTGATGACAGGGGGCATGGAGCATTGTGATCACAAGAGCATGGAACATTGTGAGACAAGGGTCATGGGCCAATGTGATGACAATGGTATGGAGCATTGCGATGACACGGGTCATGAAGCTTTGCGATGAGAGTGGTCATGGAGCTTTGGGATGCCAGGGGTCATGGAGCATTGTGATGACAATGGTCATGGCGCATTTTGATGAAAGGGGACACGGAGCATTGTGACGGAAGGGGTCATGGAGCATTGTGATGACAGGGCTCATGGGGCATTGTGATGAAAAGGGCGTGGAGCATTGTGATGACAGTGGTCACGGAACATTGTGACGATAAGGGCATGGAGCCTAGTGAGGGACAGTCTAGCGGTCTTGGGACTAAATCCAGTGCCTGAGGTAGGCACAGCATAAGGTCTTTAGTTAGCATAAGAGGTAGGATATTAGCTCGGGACAGGGTTAGGGTGAAGGCTAGGAATCGTGTCAGGAAATGACCTAAGGATAGTGTGAAGACCTTTGTTACTGAGAATCAGGGCCTTATTCAGAACCAGTGTTAGGGCTTCAGGTAGGAACAGTATCAGGGCCTGACTTAGGGAGAGCGACTGGGTCTGAGTGAGGCCTAATGTCAGGCCCTTAGCTGGGGACCCTGTCAGGGAGTGACTTAGGAGCAGCATCAGTGCCTTTGTTGGATCAGCTTTAGGCTCTTAGTTAAAGATGACCAGAGCCCTAGTTAGTCACAGCCTCAAGGCCTCAGTTAGGGAAAGCTTCAGGGCCTGAGTTACGGACAGCCTCAGGTCTTCACTTAAAGACAGCGACAGGGCTTTCTTAGGGAGAGTGTCAAGACCTTGGTTAGAAATGGGTCAGGATATTATCTCAGGAGAGTGTCAGGATTTTAGTTATTGCTGGCAGCAGGGCCTATATTAGGGACAGATTCTGGGCCTTTGTTAGAGACAGTGTCATGGCCTTAGTTAGGAGTAGTCAGGGCCTTAGTTAGGGAGAGCATTAGGGTTTCAGTCAGCATAAGATGCAGGAGATTATCTCGGGACAGAGTCAGGTTCCAGGCCAGAGATAGTGAAAGGAAATGACCAAGGGATAACGAAAAGACCTTAGTCATTGAGAGCATCAGGGCCTTAGTTAGCAGCAGCGTGAGGGCCTTAATTAGGACCAGTGCCAGGGCTTGATGTACGGACAGCGTCAGAGCCTAACTAAGGTACAGCAACAGGGCCTAAGTGAGGCCTATCTTTGGGGCCTGAGTAAGGGACAGTATCAGGGCATGACTTAGGAGCAGCAGAAAGGCCTCTGTAGGATCAGCATTAGGGTCTTCATTAAAGATATTATCAGGGCCTCTGTTAGGGACAGCCTCAAGGTCTCACTTAGGGACAGCGTCAGGGCTTACTTTGGGAAAGTTTCAGGACCTTGGTAAGACATGGGTCAGGATATTAGCTCAGGATAATGTCAGGTGTTCAGAGATTGACGGCAGCAGGGCCTTAGTTAGAGGCAGTGTCAGGCCTAAGTTAGGACTAGTATCAGAGCCTTTGTTAGGTACAGTGTCAGTGACTGAGTTAGGTGTAGTGTCAGGGCCTTAGTTAGGGACAGTGTCAGGACCTGCGTTAGGACGAGCCTCCCGGCCTCAGTTAGGGACAGGTTCACGGCCTCGGACCTAAATTCAGGGCCTCATATAGGGACAGAATCACAGACTTAGGTAGCATAAGAGGATCTACAGCTGAAAGCAACTTGAACACCACCACAAGCAGATGCAGAAGTGAACCATGCCCGCCCCTATGAAGGAATATTCCACAGCAGTTGAGTACATTTTGTTTAAAGTTAGTAACACTATAAAAATTATGTTTTGAAGAAAACCATATTCAGAAGATGAAAGAATCTCGTTCTAAAGAATCTCTTTAGCTAATCTCGACATTAGCTAAAGAGAAGGTTAGGTTAAGATCTAGGGATAGTGTCAGGAAATGACCTAGGGATAGTGTCAAGACGTTAGTTACTTAGAGCAGCAGGGCCTAATTAAGGACAAGTAAGTGTCAGGGCTTCGGGTAGGGACAGCGTCAGAGCCTAACTTAGGAAGAGCAACAGGGCCTGAGTGAGGCCTAGCGTCAGGGCCTTAGCTAGGGACAGTGTCAGGGCATGACTTAGGAGCAACATAAGAGGCACGGTAGGATCAGCCTCAGGGGCTATGTTAAAGATATTATCAGGGCCTCTGTGAGGGACAGCCTCAAGGCCTCACTTAGGGAGAGCATCAGGGCTTCCTTAGGGAGAGTTTCAGGACCTTGGTAAGAGATGAGTTACGATATTAGCTCAGGATAATGTCAGGACTTTAGATATTGATGGTAGAAGGGCCTAAGGAAGGGACAGTGTCAAGGCGTTAGTTAGGAGTAGCGGGCCCCTGATAGGTCCAGTGTCAGGTCCTCAGTTAGCAATAGTGTTAGGGCCTTAGTTAGGGACAGTGTCAGGGCCAGATGTAGGACGAGTATCTAGGCGTTAGTTCGGGACAGTTTCACGGTCTTGGGACTAAATTCAGTGCCTGAGGCAGGCACAACCTAAGGGCTTCAGTTAGCATAAGAGGCAGGACATTAGCTAGTGAGAGTGTCAGTTTAACATGTAGGGATAGTGTCAGGAAATGACGTAAGGATAGTGTGAAGACCTTTGTTACGGAGACTCTCAGGGCCTTATTCAGAACCAGGGTTAGGGCTTCAGGTAGGGACAGCATCAGAGCCTGACTTAGGGAGAGCGATAGGGTCTGAGTGAGGCCTAGCATCAGACCCTTAGCTGGGGACACTGTCAGGGCATGACTTAGGAGCAGCCTCAGGGCTTCTGTTGGATCAGCCTTAGGGTCTTAGTGAAAGACATGATCAGGGTCTGAGTTAGTCACAGCATCAAGGCCTGAGTTAGTTAGGGAAAGCTGCAGGGCCTCACTTAGGGACAGCGTCAGGGCTTACTTTGGGACAGTTTCAGGACCTTGGTAAGACATGGGTCAGGATATTAGCTCGGGATAATCTCAGGACTTTAGATATGGATGGCAGCAGCCCTTAGTTAGAGACAGTGTCAGGCCCTGAGTTACGACTAGCATCAGAGCCTTTTTTAGGTACAATGTACGGGACTGAGTTAGGAGTAGAGTCAGGGCCTTAGTTAGTGACAGTGTCAGGGCCTGACTTCGGGAGAGCGACAGGGCCTGAGTGGGGCCTAGCGTCAGGCCCTTTGCTGGGCCCACTGTCAGGGCATGACTTTGGAGCTGCATCAGCGTCTTTGCTGGATCAGCACTAAGGTCTTCGTGAAATACATGATCAGGTCCTGAGTTAGTCACAGCTTCAAGGCTTCAGTTAAGGAAAGCTTCAGGGCCTGAGTTAGGGACAGCCTCAGGTCTTCACTTACGGACAGCGTCAGGGCTTACTTTGGGACAGTTTCAGGACCTTGGAAAGACATAGGTCAGGATATTAGCTCAGGATAATGTCAGGACTTTACATACTGATGGCAGCAGGGCCTTAGTTACAGACAGTTTCAGGGCCTGAGTTAGGCCTAGCATCAGTGACTTTGTTAGGTACAGTGTAAGGGACTGAGTTAGGAGTAGTGTCAGGGCCTTGCTTAGGGACAGTGTCAGGGTCTGAGTTAGGTGTACTGTCAGAGACCTAGTTAGGGACAGTGCTAGGGCCTGAGTTACGATTCGTGTCAAGGCCTTATTTAGGACCAATTTCAGGGCCTTAGTTTGGACTAGCATCAGAGCCATTGTTAGGAATCGTATGAGGGCCTGAGTTAGGCGTACTGTCAGGGCCTTAGCTAGGGTCAGTGTTACGGCCTGAGTTAGGATTAGTGTCAAGGCCTTATTTAAGACCAATTTTAGGGCTTTAGTTTGGACTAGCAACAGAGCGTTTGTTAGGTATCATTTCGGGGCCTAAGTTAGGTGCAGTGTCAGGGCCATTGTTAGGGACAGTATCAGGGCCTGACTTAGGAGAAGTTCAGGGCCTTAGCCAGGGAAAGGGTCAGGGCCTTAGTAAGGGATATTATCAGGACCTGAATTAGCAGTAGTGTCAAAAATCCTTAGTGAGGAAAGTTAGGAATAAGTCAGGACTCAGGCCCTGACACTGTCCTTAACTAAGGCCCTGACACTACTCGTAACACAGGCCCTGATCTGATTCCTATCATAGGCCCTGACACTGGTCTTAACTAAGGCCCTGACACTGGCCCTAACTAAAGCTGTGACGCTACTCTTAACTCAGGCACTGACACTGTCCCTAACAAAGCCTCTGACACTACTCCTAACTCAGGCCCTGACACTGTCTCTAACTAAGGCCCTGATACTACTACGAACTCAGCACTGGCACTGTCCCTAACTTAGGCCCTGACTCTACTCCTAACTCAGGAACTGACACTGTCACTAACTAAGGCCCTGACACTGTTCATAACTCACACCCTAACACTACTCCTAAATCATGCCCTGGCAATGTCCCTAACTAAGGCCTTGACACTATTCCTAACTCAGGCACTGATACAATACCTAAGGAAGGCCCTGACATTACTCCTAACTCAGGCCCTGAAAAGGTCCCTAACTAAGGCCGACAAAACTCCTAACTCAGGCACTGACACTGTCCCAAAATAAGGCCCTGAATCTATTCCTAACTGAGGCGCTGATACAATACCTAACGAAGGCACTGATGCTACTCCTAACTAAGGCCCTGACACTACTCCTAACTCAGGCAATGACACAGTCCATAACTAAGGCCCTGACACTATTCCCAACTCAGGCACTGACAGTGTACGTAACTAAAACCCTGACACTACACCTAACTCAGGCACTGACAGTGTCCCTAACAAGGGCCCTCACACTACTCCCAACTCAGTCACTGACATTTTCCCTAATTGAGGCAATGATACTACTCCCAACTCAAGAACTAAGGCTCTGGATCATTGTGATGACAAGCGCCATGGAGCACTGTGATGACAAGGGTCATGGAGAATTGTGATGACAAGTGCATGGAGCATTGTGATGACAAGGGCCATGGAGAATTGTGGTGACAGAGTTCTTGGGGCATTGTGATGACAGATTTCATGGAGAATTGTGATGAAAATGGCCATGGAGAATTGTGATGAAAGTGGTCATGGAGGATTGTGATGAAAAGCGCTATGGAGCATTGTGATGACAGGGGTCATGGAGAATTGTGATGACAGGTATCATGGAGAATTGTGATGACAAGTGCATGGAGCATTTTGATGACAAGGGCCATGGACAATTGTGATGACAGGGGTCATGGAGATTTGTGATGACAAGGGCCATGGAGCATTGTGATGACAGAGTTCATGGGGCATTGTGATGAAAGCGGTCATGGAGCATTGTGATGAAAATGGTCATGGATCATTGTGATGAAAGTGGTCATGGAGGATTGTGATGAAAAGCGCTATGGAGCATTGTGATGAGAGGGGTCATGGAGCATTGTGATGACAAGTGCCATGGAGCATTGTGATGATAGGAGTCATGGGGCATTGTGATGACAGGGATCTTGGAGCTTTGTGGTGAAAGGGGTCATGGAACATTGTGATTACAACGACCTGGATCATTGTGATAAAAATGGTCATGGAGCATTGTGATGACAATCACCATGGATCATTGTGATTAGTGGGGTAATGGAGCATTGTCATGAAAGGGGTCATGGATCATTGTGATTACAGGGATCATGGAGCATTTTTACGACAAGAGCGAAGGAGCACTGTGATGCCAAGGGCCATGGATCATGGTGATGACAGGGGTCAGGGAGCATTGTAATGACAGGGCTCATGGAGCATTGTGATGACAATGGTCATGGAGAATTTTGATGAAAGGGGTCATGGAGCATTGTGCTGAAAGTGGTCATGGATCTTTGTGATGACATGCACCAGGGAGCATTGTGATGACAGGGGGCCTGGAGCATTGTGATGACAGGTTTCATGGGGCATTGTGATGACAAGGGCCTTGGAGCATTGTGATGAAAGTGGTCATATGGCATTTTGAATGATAGGGGCCATGGAACATTGTGATGACAAGTGTCATGGAGCCTTGTGATGACAGGGAGCATGGAACATTGAAATGAAAGGGGGCATGGAACATTGTGATGAAAGTGGTCATGGAGCATTGTGATGAAAGATGTCTGGGAACATTGTGATGAAAGGGGCCATGGGGCATTGTGATGAAAAGGGGTCATGGAGCATTGTGATGACAAGCGCCATGGGGCATTGTGATGGCAAGAGCCATGGAATATTGTGATGAAAAGTCTCATGGACCACTGTGCTGAATGTGGTCATGGAGCATTGTGATGAGAAAGGCCATGGAGCATTGTGATGAGAAGGGCATGGAGCATTGTGATGACAAAAGTCATAGAGCAGTGCGATGAAATGATTAATGGAGCATTGTGATGAAAGGGGTCATGGAGCATTGTGATGACAGGGGGCATGGAGCACTGTGATGATAGGGGTTATGCAGCACTGTGATTACAGGGGTAATTGTGATGCATTGTGATGAAAGGGGACATGAGAGAGGGGTAATGGAGCATTCTGATGAAAGTTTTCATAGCTCATTGTGATGAAAAGGGGCATGGAGCATTGTGAGGAAAAGGGTTATGGAGCACTGTGATTACAGGGGTAATTTAGAGCATTGTGATGAACGGGGACCTGGAGCAATTTGATGACAGGGGTCATGGGGCATTGTGAGGACAAGGGCCATGAAGCATTGTGATGACAGGTGTCATTTGGCTTTGTGAATGACAGGGGACCTGGAGCCTTGTGTTGACAAGGGTAATGGAGCATTGTGATGACCGGGGTCATGGAGCATTGTGATGACAGGGGGCATGGAGCATTGTGATCACAAGAGCATGGAACATTGTGAGACAAGGGTCATGGGCCAATGTGATGACATGGTGTATTGAGCATTGTGATGACAATGGTATGTAGCATTGCGATGACACGGGTCATGAAGCTTTGCGATGAGAGTGGTCATGGAGCTTTGGGATGCCAGGGGTCATGGAGCATTGTGATGACAATGGTCATGGCGCATTTTGATGAAAGGGGACACGGAGCATTGTGACGGAAGGGGTCATGGAGCATTGTGATGACAGGGCTCATGGGGCATTGTGATGAAAAGGGCGTGGAGCATTGTGATGACAGTGGTCACGGAACATTGTGACGATAAGGGCATGGAGCCTAGTGAGGGACAGTCTAGCGGTCTTGGGACTAAATCCAGTGCCTGAGGTAGGCACAGCATAAGGTCTTTAGTTAGCATAAGAGGTAGGATATTAGCTCGGGACAGGGTTAGGGTGAAGGCTAGGAATCGTGTCAGGAAATGACCTAAGGATAGTGTGAAGACCTTTGTTACTGAGAATCAGGGCCTTATTCAGAACCAGTGTTAGGGCTTCAGGTAGGAACAGTATCAGGGCCTGACTTAGGGAGAGCGACTGGGTCTGAGTGAGGCCTAATGTCAGGCCCTTAGCTGGGGACCCTGTCAGGGAGTGACTTAGGAGCAGCATCAGTGCCTTTGTTGGATCAGCTTTAGGCTCTTAGTTAAAGATGACCAGAGCCCTAGTTAGTCACAGCCTCAAGGCCTCAGTTAGGGAAAGCTTCAGGGCCTGAGTTACGGACAGCCTCAGGTCTTCACTTAAAGACAGCGACAGGGCTTTCTTAGGGAGAGTGTCAAGACCTTGGTTAGAAATGGGTCAGGATATTATCTCAGGAGAGTGTCAGGATTTTAGTTATTGCTGGCAGCAGGGCCTATATTAGGGACAGATTCTGGGCCTTTGTTAGAGACAGTGTCATGGCCTTAGTTAGGAGTAGTCAGGGCCTTAGTTAGGGAGAGCATTAGGGTTTCAGTCAGCATAAGATGCAGGAGATTATCTCGGGACAGAGTCAGGTTCCAGGCCAGAGATAGTGAAAGGAAATGACCAAGGGATAACGAAAAGACCTTAGTCATTGAGAGCATCAGGGCCTTAGTTAGCAGCAGCGTGAGGGCCTTAATTAGGACCAGTGCCAGGGCTTGATGTACGGACAGCGTCAGAGCCTAACTAAGGTACAGCAACAGGGCCTAAGTGAGGCCTATCTTTGGGGCCTGAGTAAGGGACAGTATCAGGGCATGACTTAGGAGCAGCAGAAAGGCCTCTGTAGGATCAGCATTAGGGTCTTCATTAAAGATATTATCAGGGCCTCTGTTAGGGACAGCCTCAAGGTCTCACTTAGGGACAGCGTCAGGGCTTACTTTGGGAAAGTTTCAGGACCTTGGTAAGACATGGGTCAGGATATTAGCTCAGGATAATGTCAGGTGTTCAGAGATTGACGGCAGCAGGGCCTTAGTTAGAGGCAGTGTCAGGCCTAAGTTAGGACTAGTATCAGAGCCTTTGTTAGGTACAGTGTCAGTGACTGAGTTAGGTGTAGTGTCAGGGCCTTAGTTAGGGACAGTGTCAGGACCTGCGTTAGGACGAGCCTCCCGGCCTCAGTTAGGGACAGGTTCACGGCCTCGGACCTAAATTCAGGGCCTCATATAGGGACAGAATCACAGACTTAGGTAGCATAAGAGGATCTACAGCTGAAAGCAACTTGAACACCACCACAAGCAGATGCAGAAGTGAACCATGCACGCCCCTATGAAGGAATATTCCACAGCAGTTGAGTACATTTTGTTTAAAGTTAGTAACACTATAAAAATTATGTTTTGAAGAAAACCATATTCAGAAGATGAAAGAATCTCGTTCTAAAGAATCTCTTTAGCTAATCTCGACATTAGCTAAAGAGAAGGTTAGGTTAAGATCTAGGGATAGTGTCAGGAAATGACCTAGGGATAGTGTCAAGACGTTAGTTACTTAGAGCAGCAGGGCCTAATTAAGGACAAGTAAGTGTCAGGGCTTCGGGTAGGGACAGCGTCAGAGCCTAACTTAGGAAGAGCAACAGGGCCTGAGTGAGGCCTAGCGTCAGGGCCTTAGCTAGGGACAGTGTCAGGGCATGACTTAGGAGCAACATAAGAGGCACGGTAGGATCAGCCTCAGGGGCTATGTTAAAGATATTATCAGGGCCTCTGTGAGGGACAGCCTCAAGGCCTCACTTAGGGAGAGCATCAGGGCTTCCTTAGGGAGAGTTTCAGGACCTTGGTAAGAGATGAGTTACGATATTAGCTCAGGATAATGTCAGGACTTTAGATATTGATGGTAGCAGGGCCTAAGTAAGGGACAGTGTCAAGGCGTTAGTTAGGAGTAGCGGGCCCCTGATAGGTCCAGTGTCAGGTCCTCAGTTAGCAATAGTGTTAGGGCCTTAGTTAGGGACAGTGTCAGGGCCAGATGTAGGACGAGTATCTAGGCGTTAGTTCGGGACAGTTTCACGGTCTTGGGACTAAATTCAGTGCCTGAGGCAGGCACAACCTAAGGGCTTCAGTTAGCATAAGAGGCAGGACATTAGCTAGTGAGAGTGTCAGTTTAACATGTAGGGATAGTGTCAGGAAATGACGTAAGGATAGTGTGAAGACCTTTGTTACGGAGACTCTCAGGGCCTTATTCAGAACCAGGGTTAGGGCTTCAGGTAGGGACAGCATCAGAGCCTGACTTAGGGAGAGCGATAGGGTCTGAGTGAGGCCTAGCATCAGACCCTTAGCTGGGGACACTGTCAGGGCATGACTTAGGAGCAGCCTCAGGGCTTCTGTTGGATCAGCCTTAGGGTCTTAGTTAAAGACATGACCAGGGTCTGAGTTAGTCACAGCATCAAGGCCTGAGTTAGTTAGGGAAAGCTGCAGGGCCTCACTTAGGGACAGCGTCAGGGCTTACTTTGGGACAGTTTCAGGACCTTGGTAAGACATGGGTCAGGATATTAGCTCCGGATAATGTCAGGACTTTAGATACTGATGGCAGCAGCCCTTAGTTAGAGACAGTGTCAGGCCCTGAGTTACGACTAGCATCAGAGCCTTTGTTAGGTACAATGTACGGGACTGAGTTAGGAGTAGAGTCAGGGCCTTAGTTAGTGACAGTGTCAGCGCCTGACTTCGGGAGAGCGACAGGGCCTGAGTGAGGCCTAGCGTCAGGCCCTTTGCTGGGCACACTGTCAGGGCATGACTTTGGAACAGGATGAGGGTCTTTGCTGGATCAGCTTTAAGGTCTTCGTGAAATACGTGATCAGGGCCTGAGTTAGTAACAGCTTCACGGCTTCAGTTAAGGAAAGCTTCAGGGCCTGAGTTAGGGACAGCCTCAGGTCTTCACTTACGGACAGCGTCAGGGCTTACTTTGGGACAGTTTCAGGACCTTGGAAAGACATAGGTCAGGATATTAGCTCAGGATAATGTCAGGACTTTACATACTGATGGCAGCAGGGCCTTAGTTACAGACAGTTTCAGGGCCTGAGTTAGGCCTAGCATCAGTGACTTTGTTAGGTACAGTGTAAGGGACTGAGTTAGGAGTAGTGTCAGGCCCTTGCTTAGGGACAGTGTCAGGGTCTGAGTTAGGTGTACTGTCAGAGACCTAGTTAGGGACAGTGCTAGGGCCTGAGTTACGATTCGTGTCAAGGCCTTATTTAGGACCAATTTCAGGGCCTTAGTTTGGACTAGCATCAGAGCCATTGTTAGGAATCGTATGAGGGCCTGAGTTAGGCGTACTGTCAGGGCCTTAGCTAGGGACAGTGTTAGGGCCTGAGTTAGGATTAGTGTCAAGGCCTTATTTAAGACCAATTTTAGGGCTTTAGTTTGGACTAGCAACAGAGCCTTTGTTAGGTATCATTTCGGGGCCTAAGTTAGGTGTAGTGTCAGGGCCATTGTTAGGGACAGTATCAGGGCCTGACTTCGGAGAAGTTCAGGGCCTTAGCCAGGGAAAGGGTCAGGGCCTTAGTAAGGGATATTATCAGGACCTGAATTAGCAGTAGTGTCAAAAATCCTTAGTGAGGAAAGTTAGGAATAAGTCAGGACTCAGGCCCTGACACTGTCCTTAACTAAGGCCCTGACACTACTCGTAACACAGGCCCTGATCTGATTCCTATCATAGGCCCTGACACTGGTCTTAACTAAGGCCCTGACACTGGCCCTAACTAAAGCTGTGACGCTACTCTTAACTCAGGCACTGACACTGTCCCTAACAAAGCCTCTGACACTACTCCTAACTCAGGCCCTGACACTGTCTCTAACTAAGGCCCTGATACTACTACGAACTCAGCACTGGCACTGTCCCTAACTTAGGCCCTGACTCTACTCCTAACTCAGGAACTGACACTGTCACTAACTAAGGCCCTGACACTGTTCATAACTCACACCCTAACACTACTCCTAAATCATGCCCTGGCAATGTCCCTAACTAAGGCCTTGACACTATTCCTAACTCAGGCACTGATACAATACCTAAGGAAGGCCCTGACATTACTCCTAACTCAGGCCCTGGAAAGGTCCCTAACTAAGGCCGATAAAACTCCTAACTCAGGCACTGACACTGTCCCAAAATGAGGCCCTGAATCTATTCCTAACTGAGGCGCTGATACAATACCTAACGAAGGCACTGATGCTACTCCTAACTAAGGCCCTGAGACTACTCCTAACACAGGCAATGACACAGTCCATAACTAAGGCCCTGACACTATTCCCAACTCAGGCACTGACAGTGTACGTAACTAAAACCCTGACACTACACCTAACTCAGGCACTGACAGTGTCCCTAACAAGGGCCCTCACACTACTCCCAACTCAGTCACTGACCTTTTCCCTAACTGAGGCAATGATACTACTCCCAACTCAGGAACTAAGGCTCTGGATCATTGTGATGACAAGCGCCATGGAGCACTGTGATGACAAGGGTCATGGAGAATTGTGATGACAAGTGCATGGAGCATTGTGATGACAAGGGCCATGGAGAATTGTGGTGACAGAGTTCTTGGGGCATTGTGATGACAGATTTCATGGAGAATTGTGATGAAAATGGCCATGGAGAATTGTGATGAAAGTGGTCATGGAGGATTGTGATGAAAAGCGCTATGGAGCATTGTGATGACAGGGGTCATGGAGAATTGTGATGACAGGTATCATGGAGAATTGTGATGACAAGTGCATGGAGCATTTTGATGACAAGGGCCATGGACAATTGTGATGACAGGGGTCATGGAGATTTGTGATGACAAGGGCCATGGAGCATTGTGATGACAGAGTTCATGGGGCATTGTGATGAAAGCGGTCATGGAGCATTGTGATGAAAATGGTCATGGATCATTGTGATGAAAGTGGTCATGGAGGATTGTGATGAAAAGCACTATGGAGCATTGTGATGAGAGGGGTCATGGAGCATTGTGATGACAAGTGCCATGGAGCATTGTGATGATAGGAGTCATGGGGCATTGTGATGACAGGGATCTTGGAGCTTTGTGGTGAAAGGGGTCATGGAACATTGTGATTACAACGACCTGGATCATTGTGATAAAAAGGGTCATGGAGCATTGTGATGACAATCACCATGGATCATTGTGATTAGTGGGGTAATGGAGCATTGTCATGAAAGGGGTCATGGATCATTGTGATTACAGGGATCATGGAGCATTTTTACGACAAGAGCGAAGGAGCACTGTGATGCCAAGGGCCATGGATCATGGTGATGACAGGGGTCAGGGAGCATTGTAATGACAGGGCTCATGGAGCATTGTGATGACAATGGTCATGGAGAATTTTGATGAAAGGGGTCATGGAGCATTGTGCTGAAAGTGGTCATGGATCTTTGTGATGACATGCACCAGGGAGCATTGTGATGACAGGGGGCCTGGAGCATTGTGATGACAGGTTTCATGGGGCATTGTGATGACAAGGGCCTTGGAGCATTGTGATGAAAGTGGTCATATGGCATTTTGAATGATAGGGGCCATGGAACATTGTGATGACAAGTGTCATGGAGCCTTGTAATGACAGGGTGCATGGAACATTGTGATGTCACCGCCATGTAGCATTTTAGACAAGGGTCAAGGAGTATTGTGATGATAAGTGCGTGGAACATTGCGAAGACAGGTGTCATGGAGCATTGTGATGATAAGGGCATGGAGCCTTGTGATGACAGGGAGCATGGAACATTGAAATGAAAGGGGGCATGGAACATTGTGATGAAAGTGGTCATGGAGCATTGTGATGAAAGATGTCTGGGAACATTGTGATGAAAGGGGCCATGGGGCATTGTGATGAAAAGGGGTCATGGAGCATTGTGATGACAAGCGCCATGGGGCATTGTGATGGCAAGAGCCATGGAATATTGTGATGAAAAGTCTCATGGACCACTGTGCTGAATGTGGTCATGGAGCATTGTGATGCAAAGCGCCATGGAGCATTGGGATGACAAGCGTCATGGAGCTTTGTGATGAATTGTCGCATGGAACATTGTGATGACAGGGGTTGTGGAGCACTGTGATTACATTGAACATGGAGCATTGTGATGACAAAGGCCATGGAGCATTGTGATGAGAAGGGCATGGAGCATTGTGATGACAAAAGTCATAGAGCAGTGCGATGAAAGGATTAATGGAGCATTGTGATGAAAGGGGTCATGGAGCATTGTGATGACAGGGGGCATGGAGCACTGTGATGATAGGGGTTATGCAGCACTGTGATTACAGGGGTAATTGTGATGCATTGTGATGAAAGGGGACATGAGAGAGGGGTAATGGAGCATTCTGATGAAAGTTTTCATAGCTCATTGTGATGAAAAGGGGCATGGAGCATTGTGAGGAAAAGGGTTATGGAGCACTGTGATTACAGGGGTAATTTAGAGCACTGTGATGAACGGGGACCTGGAGCAATTTGATGACAGGGGTCATGGGGCATTGTGAGGACAAGGGCCATGAAGCATTGTGATGACAGGTGTCATTTGGCTTTGTGAATGACAGGGGACCTGGAGCCTTGTGTTGACAAGGGTAATGGAGCATTGTGATGACCGGGGTCATGGAGCATTGTGATGACAGGGGGCATGGAGCATTGTGATCACAAGAGCATGGAACATTGTGAGACAAGGGTCATGGGCCAATGTGATGACATGGTGTATTGAGCATTGTGATGACAATGGTATGTAGCATTGCGATGACACGGGTCATGAAGCTTTGCGATGAGAGTGGTCATGGAGCTTTGGGATGCCAGGGGTCATGGAGCATTGTGATGACAATGGTCATGGCGCATTTTGATGAAAGGGGACACGGAGCATTGTGACGGAAGGGGTCATGGAGCATTGTGATGACAGGGGTCATGGGGCATTGTGATGAAAAGGGCGTGGAGCATTGTGATGACAGTGGTCACGGAACATTGTGACGATAAGGGCATGGAGCCTAGTGAGGGACAGTCTAGCGGTCTTGGGACTAAATCCAGTGCCTGAGGTAGGCACAGCATAAGGTCTTTAGTTAGCATAAGAGGTAGGATATTAGCTCGGGACAGGGTTAGGGTGAAGGCTAGGAATCGTGTCAGGAAATGACCTAAGGATAGTGTGAAGACCTTTGTTACTGAGAATCAGGGCCTTATTCAGAACCAGTGTTAGGGCTTCAGGTAGGAACAGTATCAGGGCCTGACTTAGGGAGAGCGACTGGGTCTGAGTGAGGCCTAATGTCAGGCCCTTAGCTGGGGACCCTGTCAGGGAGTGACTTAGGAGCAGCATCAGTGCCTTTGTTGGATCAGCTTTAGGCTCTTAGTTAAAGATGACCAGAGCCCTAGTTAGTCACAGCCTCAAGGCCTCAGTTAGGGAAAGCTTCAGGGCCTGAGTTACGGACAGCCTCAGGTCTTCACTTAAAGACAGCGACAGGGCTTTCTTAGGGAGAGTGTCAAGACCTTGGTTAGAAATGGGTCAGGATATTATCTCAGGAGAGTGTCAGGATTTTAGTTATTGCTGGCAGCAGGGCCTATATTAGGGACAGATTCTGGGCCTTTGTTAGAGACAGTGTCATGGCCTTAGTTAGGAGTAGTCAGGGCCTTAGTTAGGGAGAGCATTAGGGTTTCAGTCAGCATAAGATGCAGGAGATTATCTCGGGACAGAGTCAGGTTCCAGGCCAGAGATAGTGAAAGGAAATGACCAAGGGATAACGAAAAGACCTTAGTCATTGAGAGCATCAGGGCCTTAGTTAGCAGCAGCGTGAGGGCCTTAATTAGGACCAGTGCCAGGGCTTGATGTACGGACAGCGTCAGAGCCTAACTAAGGTACAGCAACAGGGCCTAAGTGAGGCCTATCTTTGGGGCCTGAGTAAGGGACAGTATCAGGGCATGACTTAGGAGCAGCAGAAAGGCCTCTGTAGGATCAGCATTAGGGTCTTCATTAAAGATATTATCAGGGCCTCTGTTAGGGACAGCCTCAAGGTCTCACTTAGGGACAGCGTCAGGGCTTACTTTGGGAAAGTTTCAGGACCTTGGTAAGACATGGGTCAGGATATTAGCTCAGGATAATGTCAGGTGTTCAGAGATTGACGGCAGCAGGGCCTTAGTTAGAGGCAGTGTCAGGCCTAAGTTAGGACTAGTATCAGAGCCTTTGTTAGGTACAGTGTCAGTGACTGAGTTACGTGTAGTCTCAGGGCCTTAGTTAGGGACAGTGTCAGGACCTGCGTTAGGACGAGCCTCCCGGCCTCAGTTAGGGACAGGTTCACGGCCTCGGACCTAAATTCAGGGCCTCATATAGGGACAGAATCACAGACTTAGGTAGCATAAGAGGATCTACAGCTGAAAGCAACTTGAACACCACCACAAGCAGATGCAGAAGTGAACCATGCACGCCCCTATGAAGGAATATTCCACAGCAGTTGAGTACATTTTGTTTAAAGTTAGTAACACTATAAAAATTATGTTTTGAAGAAAACCATATTCAGAAGATGAAAGAATCTCGTTCTAAAGAATCTCTTTAGCTAATCTCGACATTAGCTAAAGAGAAGGTTAGGTTAAGATCTAGGGATAGTGTCAGGAAATGACCTAGGGATAGTGTCAAGACGTTAGTTACTTAGAGCATCAGGGCCTAATTCAGGACAAGTAAGTGTCAGGGCTTCGGGTAGGGACAGCGTCAGAGCCTAACTTAGGAAGAGCAACAGGGCCTGAGTGAGGCCTAGCGTCAGGGCCTTAGCTAGGGACAGTGTCAGGGCATGACTTAGGAGCAACATAAGAGCCACGGTAGGATCAGCCTCAGGGGCTATGTTAAAGATATTATCAGGGCCTCTGTGAGGGACAGCCTCAAGGCCTCACTTAGGGAGAGCATCAGGGCTTCCTTAGGGAGAGTTTCAGGACCTTGGTAAGAGATGAGTTACGATATTAGCTCAGGATAATGTCAGGACTTTAGATATTGATGGTAGCAGGGCCTAAGTAAGGGACAGTGTCAAGGCGTTAGTTAGGAGTAGCGGGCCCCTGATAGGTCCAGTGTCAGGTCCTCAGTTAGCAATAGTGTTAGGGCCTTAGTTAGGGACAGTGTCAGGGCCAGATGTAGGACGAGTATCTAGGCGTTAGTTCGGGACAGTTTCACGGTCTTGGGACTAAATTCAGTGCCTGAGGCAGGCACAACCTAAGGGCTTCAGTTAGCATAAGAGGCAGGACATTAGCTAGTGAGAGTGTCAGTTTAACATGTAGGGATAGTGTCAGGAAATGACGTAAGGATAGTGTGAAGACCTTTGTTACGGAGACTCTCAGGGCCTTATTCAGAACCAGGGTTAGGGCTTCAGGTAGGGACAGCATCAGAGCCTGACTTAGGGAGAGCGATAGGGTCTGAGTGAGGCCTAGCATCAGACCCTTAGCTGGGGACACTGTCAGGGCATGACTTAGGAGCAGCCTCAGGGCTTCTGTTGGATCAGCCTTAGGGTCTTAGTTAAAGACATGACCAGGGTCTGAGTTAGTCACAGCATCAAGGCCTGAGTTAGTTAGGGAAAGCTGCAGGGCCTCACTTAGGGACAGCGTCAGGGCTTACTTTGGGACAGTTTCAGGACCTTGGTAAGACGTGGGTCAGGATATTAGCTCCGGATAATGTCAGGACTTTAGATATGGATGGCAGCAGCCCTTAGTTAGAGACAGTGTCAGGCCCTGAGTTACGACTAGCATCAGAGCCTTTTTTAGGTACAATGTACGGGACTGAGTTAGGAGTAGAGTCAGGGCCTTAGTTAGTGACAGTGTCAGGGCCTGACTTCGGGAGAGCGACAGGGCCTGAGTGGGGCCTAGCGTCAGGCCCTTTGCTGGGCCCACTGTCAGGGCATGACTTTGGAGCTGCATCAGCGTCTTTGCTGGATCAGCACTAAGGTCTTCGTGAAATACATGATCAGGGCCTGAGTTAGTCACAGCTTCAAGGCTTCAGTTAAGGAAAGCTTCAGGGCCTGAGTTAGGGACAGCCTCAGGTCTTCACTTACGGACAGCGTCAGGGCTTACTTTGGGACAGTTTCAGGACCTTGGAAAGACATAGGTCAGGATATTAGCTCAGGATAATGTCAGGACTTTACATACTGATGGCAGCAGGGCCTTAGTTACAGACAGTTTCAGGGCCTGAGTTAGGCCTAGCATCAGTGACTTTGTTAGGTACAGTGTAAGGGACTGAGTTAGGAGGAGTGTCAGGGCCTTGCTTAGGGACAGTGTCAGGGTCTGAGTTAGGTGTACTGTCAGAGACCTAGTTAGGGACAGTGCTAGGGCCTGAGTTACGATTCGTGTCAAGGCCTTATTTAGGACCAATTTCAGGGCCTTAGTTTGGACTAGCATCAGAGCCATTGTTAGGAATCGTATGAGGGCCTGAGTTAGGCGTACTGGCAGGGCCTTAGCTAGGGACAGTGTTACGGCCTGAGTTAGGATTAGTGTCAAGGCCTTATTTAAGACCAATTTTAGGGCTTTAGTTTGGACTAGCAACAGAGCCTTTGTTAGGTATCATTTCGGGGCCTAAGTTAGGTGCAGTGTCAGGGCCATTGTTAGGGACAGTATCAGGGCCTGACTTAGGAGAAGTTCAGGGCCTTAGCCAGGGAAAGGGTCAGGGCCTTAGTAAGGGATATTATCAGGACCTGAATTAGCAGTAGTGTCAAAAATCCTTAGTGAGGAAAGTTAGGAATAAGTCAGGACTCAGGCCCTGACACTGTCCTTAACTAAGGCCCTGACACTACTCGTAACACAGGCCCTGATCTGATTCCTATCATAGGCCCTGACACTGGTCTTAACTAAGGCCCTGACACTGGCCCTAACTAAAGCTGTGACGCTACTCTTAACTCAGGCACTGACACTGTCCCTAACAAAGCCTCTGACACTACTCCTAACTCAGGCCCTGACACTGTCTCTAACTAAGGCCCTGATACTACTACGAACTCAGCACTGGCACTGTCCCTAACTTAGGCCCTGACTCTACTCCTAACTCAGGAACTGACACTGTCACTAACTAAGGCCCTGACACTGTTCATAACTCACACCCTAACACTACTCCTTAATCATGCCCTGGCAATGTCCCTAACTAAGGCCTTGACACTATTCCTAACTCAGGCACTGATACAATACCTAAGGAAGGCCCTGACATTACTCCTAACTCAGGCCCTGGAAAGGTCCCTAACTAAGGCCGATAAAACTCCTAACTCAGGCACTGACACTGTCCCAAAATGAGGCCCTGAATCTATTCCTAACTGAGGCGCTGATACAATACCTAACGAAGGCACTGATGCTACTCCTAACTAAGGCCCTGAGACTACTCCTAACACAGGCAATGACACAGTCCATAACTAAGGCCCTGACACTATTCCCAACTCAGGCACTGACAGTGTACGTAACTAAAACCCTGACACTACACCTAACTCAGGCACTGACAGTGTCCCTAACAAGGGCCCTCACACTACTCCCAACTCAGTCACTGACCTTTTCCCTAACTGAGGCAATGATACTACTCCCAACTCAGGAACTAAGGCTCTGGATCATTGTGATGACAAGCGCCATGGAGCACTGTGATGACAAGGGTCATGGAGAATTGTGATGACAAGTGCGTGGAGCATTGTGATGACAAGGGCCATGGAGAATTGTGGTGACAGAGTTCTTGGGGCATTGTGATGACAGATTTCATGGAGAATTGTGATGAAAATGGCCATGGAGAATTGTGATGAAAGTGGTCATGGAGGATTGTGATGAAAAGCGCTATGGAGCATTGTGATGACAGGGGTCATGGAGAATTGTGATGACAGGTATCATGGAGAATTGTGATGACAAGTGCATGGAGCATTTTGATGACAAGGGCCATGGACAATTGTGATGACAGGGGTCATGGAGATTTGTGATGACAAGGGCCATGGAGCATTGTGATGACAGAGTTCATGGGGCATTGTGATGAAAGCGGTCATGGAGCATTGTGATGAAAATGGTCATGGATCATTGTGATGAAAGTGGTCATGGAGGATTGTGATGAAAAGCGCTATGGAGCATTGTGATGAGAGGGGTCATGGAGCATTGTGATGACAAGTGCCATGGAGCATTGTGATGATAGGAGTCATGGGGCATTGTGATGACAGGGATCTTGGAGCTTTGTGGTGAAAGGGGTCATGGAACATTGTGATTACAACGACCTGGATCATTGTGATAAAAAGGGTCATGGAGCATTGTGATGACAATCACCATGGATCATTGTGATTAGTGGGGTAATGGAGCATTGTCATGAAAGGGGTCATGGATCATTGTGATTACAGGGATCATGGAGCATTTTTACGACAAGAGCGAAGGAGCACTGTGATGCCAAGGGCCATGGATCATGGTGATGACAGGGGTCAGGGAGCATTGTAATGACAGGGCTCATGGAGCATTGTGATGACAATGGTCATGGAGAATTTTGATGAAAGGGGTCATGGAGCATTGTGCTGAAAGTGGTCATGGATCTTTGTGATGACATGCACCAGGGAGCATTGTGATGACAGGGGGCCTGGAGCATTGTGATGACAGGTTTCATGGGGCATTGTGATGACAAGGGCCTTGGAGCATTGTGATGAAAGTGGTCATATGGCATTTTGAATGATAGGGGCCATGGAACATTGTGATGACAAGTGTCATGGAGCCTTGTAATGACAGGGTGCATGGAACATTGTGATGTCACCGCCATGTAGCATTTTAGACAAGGGTCAAGGAGTATTGTGATGATAAGTGCGTGGAACATTGCGAAGACAGGTGTCATGGAGCATTGTGATGATAAGGGCATGGAGCCTTGTGATGACAGGGAGCATGGAACATTGAAATGAAAGGGGGCATGGAACATTGTGATGAAAGTGGTCATGGAGCATTGTGATGAAAGATGTCTGGGAACATTGTGATGAAAGGGGCCATGGGGCATTGTGATGAAAAGGGGTCATGGAGCATTGTGATGACAAGCGCCATGGGGCATTGTGATGGCAAGAGCCATGGAATATTGTGATGAAAAGTCTCATGGACCACTGTGCTGAATGTGGTCATGGAGCATTGTGATGCAAAGCGCCATGGAGCATTGGGATGACAAGCGTCATGGAGCTTTGTGATGAATTGTCGCATGGAACATTGTGATGACAGGGGTTGTGGAGCACTGTGATTACATTGAACATGGAGCATTGTGATGACAAAGGCCATGGAGCATTGTGATGAGAAGGGCATGGAGCATTGTGATGACAAAAGTCATAGAGCAGTGCGATGAAAGGATTAATGGAGCATTGTGATGAAAGGGGTCATGGAGCATTGTGATGACAGGGGGCATGGAGCACTGTGATGATAGGGGTTATGCAGCACTGTGATTACAGGGGTAATTGTGATGCATTGTGATGAAAGGGGACATGAGAGAGGGGTAATGGAGCATTCTGATGAAAGTTTTCATAGCTCATTGTGATGAAAAGGGGCATGGAGCATTGTGAGGAAAAGGGTTATGGAGCACTGTGATTACAGGGGTAATTTAGAGCACTGTGATGAACGGGGACCTGGAGCAATTTGATGACAGGGGTCATGGGGCATTGTGAGGACAAGGGCCATGAAGCATTGTGATGACAGGTGTCATTTGGCTTTGTGAATGACAGGGGACCTGGAGCCTTGTGTTGACAAGGGTAATGGAGCATTGTGATGACCGGGGTCATGGAGCATTGTGATGACAGGGGGCATGGAGCATTGTGATCACAAGAGCATGGAACATTGTGAGACAAGGGTCATGGGCCAATGTGATGACATGGTGTATTGAGCATTGTGATGACAATGGTATGTAGCATTGCGATGACACGGGTCATGAAGCTTTGCGATGAGAGTGGTCATGGAGCTTTGGGATGCCAGGGGTCATGGAGCATTGTGATGACAATGGTCATGGCGCATTTTGATGAAAGGGGACACGGAGCATTGTGACGGAAGGGGTCATGGAGCATTGTGATGACAGGGGTCATGGGGCATTGTGATGAAAAGGGCGTGGAGCATTGTGATGACAGTGGTCACGGAACATTGTGACGATAAGGGCATGGAGCCTAGTGAGGGACAGTCTAGCGGTCTTGGGACTAAATCCAGTGCCTGAGGTAGGCACAGCATAAGGTCTTTAGTTAGCATAAGAGGTAGGATATTAGCTCGGGACAGGGTTAGGGTGAAGGCTAGGAATCGTGTCAGGAAATGACCTAAGGATAGTGTGAAGACCTTTGTTACTGAGAATCAGGGCCTTATTCAGAACCAGTGTTAGGGCTTCAGGTAGGAACAGTATCAGGGCCTGACTTAGGGAGAGCGACTGGGTCTGAGTGAGGCCTAATGTCAGGCCCTTAGCTGGGGACCCTGTCAGGGAGTGACTTAGGAGCAGCATCAGTGCCTTTGTTGGATCAGCTTTAGGCTCTTAGTTAAAGATGACCAGAGCCCTAGTTAGTCACAGCCTCAAGGCCTCAGTTAGGGAAAGCTTCAGGGCCTGAGTTACGGACAGCCTCAGGTCTTCACTTAAAGACAGCGACAGGGCTTTCTTAGGGAGAGTGTCAAGACCTTGGTTAGAAATGGGTCAGGATATTATCTCAGGAGAGTGTCAGGATTTTAGTTATTGCTGGCAGCAGGGCCTATATTAGGGACAGATTCTGGGCCTTTGTTAGAGACAGTGTCATGGCCTTAGTTAGGAGTAGTCAGGGCCTTAGTTAGGGAGAGCATTAGGGTTTCAGTCAGCATAAGATGCAGGAGATTATCTCGGGACAGAGTCAGGTTCCAGGCCAGAGATAGTGAAAGGAAATGACCAAGGGATAACGAAAAGACCTTAGTCATTGAGAGCATCAGGGCCTTAGTTAGCAGCAGCGTGAGGGCCTTAATTAGGACCAGTGCCAGGGCTTGATGTACGGACAGCGTCAGAGCCTAACTAAGGTACAGCAACAGGGCCTAAGTGAGGCCTATCTTTGGGGCCTGAGTAAGGGACAGTATCAGGGCATGACTTAGGAGCAGCAGAAAGGCCTCTGTAGGATCAGCATTAGGGTCTTCATTAAAGATATTATCAGGGCCTCTGTTAGGGACAGCCTCAAGGTCTCACTTAGGGACAGCGTCAGGGCTTACTTTGGGAAAGTTTCAGGACCTTGGTAAGACATGGGTCAGGATATTAGCTCAGGATAATGTCAGGTGTTCAGATATTGACGGCAGCAGGGCCTTAGTTAGAGGCAGTGTCAGGCCTAAGTTAGGACTAGTATCAGAGCCTTTGTTAGGTACAGTGTCAGTGACTGAGTTAGGTGTAGTGTCAGGGCCTTAGTTAGGGACAGTGTCAGGACCTGCGTTAGGACGAGCCTCCCGGCCTCAGTTAGGGACAGGTTCACGGCCTCGGACCTAAATTCAGGGCCTCATATAGGGACAGAATCACAGACTTAGGTAGCATAAGAGGATCTACAGCTGAAAGCAACTTGAACACCACCACAAGCAGATGCAGAAGTGAACCATGCACGCCCCTATGAAGGAATATTCCACAGCAGTTGAGTACATTTTGTTTAAAGTTAGTAACACTATAAAAATTATGTTTTGAAGAAAACCATATTCAGAAGATGAAAGAATCTCGTTCTAAAGAATCTCTTTAGCTAATCTCGACATTAGCTAAAGAGAAGGTTAGGTTAAGATCTAGGGATAGTGTCAGGAAATGACCTAGGGATAGTGTCAAGACGTTAGTTACTTAGAGCATCAGGGCCTAATTCAGGACAAGTAAGTGTCAGGGCTTCGGGTAGGGACAGCGTCAGAGCCTAACTTAGGAAGAGCAACAGGGCCTGAGTGAGGCCTAGCGTCAGGGCCTTAGCTAGGGACAGTGTCAGGGCATGACTTAGGAGCAACATAAGAGCCACGGTAGGATCAGCCTCAGGGGCTATGTTAAAGATATTATCAGGGCCTCTGTGAGGGACAGCCTCAAGGCCTCACTTAGGGAGAGCATCAGGGCTTCCTTAGGGAGAGTTTCAGGACCTTGGTAAGAGATGAGTTACGATATTAGCTCAGGATAATGTCAGGACTTTAGATATTGATGGTAGCAGGGCCTAAGTAAGGGACAGTGTCAAGGCGTTAGTTAGGAGTAGCGGGCCCCTGATAGGTCCAGTGTCAGGTCCTCAGTTAGCAATAGTGTTAGGGCCTTAGTTAGGGACAGTGTCAGGGCCAGATGTAGGACGAGTATCTAGGCGTTAGTTCGGGACAGTTTCACGGTCTTGGGACTAAATTCAGTGCCTGAGGCAGGCACAACCTAAGGGCTTCAGTTAGCATAAGAGGCAGGACATTAGCTAGTGAGAGTGTCAGTTTAACATGTAGGGATAGTGTCAGGAAATGACGTAAGGATAGTGTGAAGACCTTTGTTACGGAGACTCTCAGGGCCTTATTCAGAACCAGGGTTAGGGCTTCAGGTAGGGACAGCATCAGAGCCTGACTTAGGGAGAGCGATAGGGTCTGAGTGAGGCCTAGCATCAGACCCTTAGCTGGGGACACTGTCAGGGCATGACTTAGGAGCAGCCTCAGGGCTTCTGTTGGATCAGCCTTAGGGTCTTAGTTAAAGACATGACCAGGGTCTGAGTTAGTCACAGCATCAAGGCCTGAGTTAGTTAGGGAAAGCTGCAGGGCCTCACTTAGGGACAGCGTCAGGGCTTACTTTGGGACAGTTTCAGGACCTTGGTAAGACGTGGGTCAGGATATTAGCTCCGGATAATGTCAGGACTTTAGATATGGATGGCAGCAGCCCTTAGTTAGAGACAGTGTCAGGCCCTGAGTTACGACTAGCATCAGAGCCTTTTTTAGGTACAATGTACGGGACTGAGTTAGGAGTAGAGTCAGGGCCTTAGTTAGTGACAGTGTCAGGGCCTGACTTCGGGAGAGCGACAGGGCCTGAGTGGGGCCTAGCGTCAGGCCCTTTGCTGGGCCCACTGTCAGGGCATGACTTTGGAGCTGCATCAGCGTCTTTGCTGGATCAGCACTAAGGTCTTCGTGAAATACATGATCAGGGCCTGAGTTAGTCACAGCTTCAAGGCTTCAGTTAAGGAAAGCTTCAGGGCCTGAGTTAGGGACAGCCTCAGGTCTTCACTTACGGACAGCGTCAGGGCTTACTTTGGGACAGTTTCAGGACCTTGGAAAGACATAGGTCAGGATATTAGCTCAGGATAATGTCAGGACTTTACATACTGATGGCAGCAGGGCCTTAGTTACAGACAGTTTCAGGGCCTGAGTTAGGCCTAGCATCAGTGACTTTGTTAGGTACAGTGTAAGGGACTGAGTTAGGAGTAGTGTCAGGGCCTTGCTTAGGGACAGTGTCAGGGTCTGAGTTAGGTGTACTGTCAGAGACCTAGTTAGGGACAGTGCTAGGGCCTGAGTTACGATTCGTGTCAAGGCCTTATTTAGGACCAATTTCAGGGCCTTAGTTTGGACTAGCATCAGAGCCATTGTTAGGAATCGTATGAGGGCCTGAGTTAGGCGTACTGGCAGGGCCTTAGCTAGGGACAGTGTTACGGCCTGAGTTAGGATTAGTGTCAAGGCCTTATTTAAGACCAATTTTAGGGCTTTAGTTTGGAGTAGCAACAGAGCGTTTGTTAGGTATCATTTCGGGGCCTAAGTTAGGTGCAGTGTCAGGGCCATTGTTAGGGACAGTATCAGGGCCTGACTTAGGAGAAGTTCAGGGCCTTAGCCAGGGAAAGGGTCAGGGCCTTAGTAAGGGATATTATCAGGACCTGAATTAGCAGTAGTGTCAAAAATCCTTAGTGAGGAAAGTTAGGAATAAGTCAGGACTCAGGCCCTGACACTGTCCTTAACTAAGGCCCTGACACTACTCGTAACACAGGCCCTGATCTGATTCCTATCATAGGCCCTGACACTGGTCTTAACTAAGGCCCTGACACTGGCCCTAACTAAAGCTGTGACGCTACTCTTAACTCAGGCACTGACACTGTCCCTAACAAAGCCTCTGACACTACTCCTAACTCAGGCCCTGACACTGTCTCTAACTAAGGCCCTGATACTACTACGAACTCAGCACTGGCACTGTCCCTAACTTAGGCCCTGACTCTACTCCTAACTCAGGAACTGACACTGTCACTAACTAAGGCCCTGACACTGTTCATAACTCACACCCTAACACTACTCCTTAATCATGCCCTGGCAATGTCCCTAACTAAGGCCTTGACACTATTCCTAACTCAGGCACTGATACAATACCTAAGGAAGGCCCTGACATTACTCCTAACTCAGGCCCTGGAAAGGTCCCTAACTAAGGCCGATAAAACTCCTAACTCAGGCACTGACACTGTCCCAAAATGAGGCCCTGAATCTATTCCTAACTGAGGCGCTGATACAATACCTAACGAAGGCACTGATGCTACTCCTAACTAAGGCCCTGAGACTACTCCTAACACAGGCAATGACACAGTCCATAACTAAGGCCCTGACACTATTCCCAACTCAGGCACTGACAGTGTACGTAACTAAAACCCTGACACTACACCTAACTCAGGCACTGACAGTGTCCCTAACAAGGGCCCTCACACTACTCCCAACTCAGTCACTGACCTTTTCCCTAACTGAGGCAATGATACTACTCCCAACTCAGGAACTAAGGCTCTGGATCATTGTGATGACAAGCGCCATGGAGCACTGTGATGACAAGGGTCATGGAGAATTGTGATGACAAGTGCGTGGAGCATTGTGATGACAAGGGCCATGGAGAATTGTGGTGACAGAGTTCTTGGGGCATTGTGATGACAGATTTCATGGAGAATTGTGATGAAAATGGCCATGGAGAATTGTGATGAAAGTGGTCATGGAGGATTGTGATGAAAAGCGCTATGGAGCATTGTGATGACAGGGGTCATGGAGAATTGTGATGACAGGTATCATGGAGAATTGTGATGACAAGTGCATGGAGCATTTTGATGACAAGGGCCATGGACAATTGTGATGACAGGGGTCATGGAGATTTGTGATGACAAGGGCCATGGAGCATTGTGATGACAGAGTTCATGGGGCATTGTGATGAAAGCGGTCATGGAGCATTGTGATGAAAATGGTCATGGATCATTGTGATGAAAGTGGTCATGGAGGATTGTGATGAAAAGCGCTATGGAGCATTGTGATGAGAGGGGTCATGGAGCATTGTGATGACAAGTGCCATGGAGCATTGTGATGATAGGAGTCATGGGGCATTGTGATGACAGGGATCTTGGAGCTTTGTGGTGAAAGGGGTCATGGAACATTGTGATTACAACGACCTGGATCATTGTGATAAAAAGGGTCATGGAGCATTGTGATGACAATCACCATGGATCATTGTGATTAGTGGGGTAATGGAGCATTGTCATGAAAGGGGTCATGGATCATTGTGATTACAGGGATCATGGAGCATTTTTACGACAAGAGCGAAGGAGCACTGTGATGCCAAGGGCCATGGATCATGGTGATGACAGGGGTCAGGGAGCATTGTAATGACAGGGCTCATGGAGCATTGTGATGACAATGGTCATGGAGAATTTTGATGAAAGGGGTCATGGAGCATTGTGCTGAAAGTGGTCATGGATCTTTGTGATGACATGCACCAGGGAGCATTGTGATGACAGGGGGCCTGGAGCATTGTGATGACAGGTTTCATGGGGCATTGTGATGACAAGGGCCTTGGAGCATTGTGATGAAAGTGGTCATATGGCATTTTGAATGATAGGGGCCATGGAACATTGTGATGACAAGTGTCATGGAGCCTTGTAATGACAGGGTGCATGGAACATTGTGATGTCACCGCCATGTAGCATTTTAGACAAGGGTCAAGGAGTATTGTGATGATAAGTGCGTGGAACATTGCGAAGACAGGTGTCATGGAGCATTGTGATGATAAGGGCATGGAGCCTTGTGATGACAGGGAGCATGGAACATTGAAATGAAAGGGGGCATGGAACATTGTGATGAAAGTGGTCATGGAGCATTGTGATGAAAGATGTCTGGGAACATTGTGATGAAAGGGGCCATGGGGCATTGTGATGAAAAGGGGTCATGGAGCATTGTGATGACAAGCGCCATGGGGCATTGTGATGGCAAGAGCCATGGAATATTGTGATGAAAAGTCTCATGGACCACTGTGCTGAATGTGGTCATGGAGCATTGTGATGCAAAGCGCCATGGAGCATTGGGATGACAAGCGTCATGGAGCTTTGTGATGAATTGTCGCATGGAACATTGTGATGACAGGGGTTGTGGAGCACTGTGATTACATTGAACATGGAGCATTGTGATGACAAAGGCCATGGAGCATTGTGATGAGAAGGGCATGGAGCATTGTGATGACAAAAGTCATAGAGCAGTGCGATGAAAGGATTAATGGAGCATTGTGATGAAAGGGGTCATGGAGCATTGTGATGACAGGGGGCATGGAGCACTGTGATGATAGGGGTTATGCAGCACTGTGATTACAGGGGTAATTGTGATGCATTGTGATGAAAGGGGACATGAGAGAGGGGTAATGGAGCATTCTGATGAAAGTTTTCATAGCTCATTGTGATGAAAAGGGGCATGGAGCATTGTGAGGAAAAGGGTTATGGAGCACTGTGATTACAGGGGTAATTTAGAGCACTGTGATGAACGGGGACCTGGAGCAATTTGATGACAGGGGTCATGGGGCATTGTGAGGACAAGGGCCATGAAGCATTGTGATGACAGGTGTCATTTGGCTTTGTGAATGACAGGGGACCTGGAGCCTTGTGTTGACAAGGGTAATGGAGCATTGTGATGACCGGGGTCATGGAGCATTGTGATGACAGGGGGCATGGAGCATTGTGATCACAAGAGCATGGAACATTGTGAGACAAGGGTCATGGGCCAATGTGATGACATGGTGTATTGAGCATTGTGATGACAATGGTATGTAGCATTGCGATGACACGGGTCATGAAGCTTTGCGATGAGAGTGGTCATGGAGCTTTGGGATGCCAGGGGTCATGGAGCATTGTGATGACAGGGGTCATGGGGCATTGTGATGAAAAGGGCGTGGAGCATTGTGATGACAGTGGTCACGGAACATTGTGACGATAAGGGCATGGAGCCTAGTGAGGGACAGTCTAGCGGTCTTGGGACTAAATCCAGTGCCTGAGGTAGGCACAGCATAAGGTCTTTAGTTAGCATAAGAGGTAGGATATTAGCTCGGGACAGGGTTAGGGTGAAGGCTAGGAATCGTGTCAGGAAATGACCTAAGGATAGTGTGAAGACCTTTGTTACTGAGAATCAGGGCCTTATTCAGAACCAGTGTTAGGGCTTCAGGTAGGAACAGTATCAGGGCCTGACTTAGGGAGAGCGACTGGGTCTGAGTGAGGCCTAATGTCAGGCCCTTAGCTGGGGACCCTGTCAGGGAGTGACTTAGGAGCAGCATCAGTGCCTTTGTTGGATCAGCTTTAGGCTCTTAGTTAAAGATGACCAGAGCCCTAGTTAGTCACAGCCTCAAGGCCTCAGTTAGGGAAAGCTTCAGGGCCTGAGTTACGGACAGCCTCAGGTCTTCACTTAAAGACAGCGACAGGGCTTTCTTAGGGAGAGTGTCAAGACCTTGGTTAGAAATGGGTCAGGATATTATCTCAGGAGAGTGTCAGGATTTTAGTTATTGCTGGCAGCAGGGCCTATATTAGGGACAGATTCTGGGCCTTTGTTAGAGACAGTGTCATGGCCTTAGTTAGGAGTAGTCAGGGCCTTAGTTAGGGAGAGCATTAGGGTTTCAGTCAGCATAAGATGCAGGAGATTATCTCGGGACAGAGTCAGGTTCCAGGCCAGAGATAGTGAAAGGAAATGACCAAGGGATAACGAAAAGACCTTAGTCATTGAGAGCATCAGGGCCTTAGTTAGCAGCAGCGTGAGGGCCTTAATTAGGACCAGTGCCAGGGCTTGATGTACGGACAGCGTCAGAGCCTAACTAAGGTACAGCAACAGGGCCTAAGTGAGGCCTATCTTTGGGGCCTGAGTAAGGGACAGTATCAGGGCATGACTTAGGAGCAGCAGAAAGGCCTCTGTAGGATCAGCATTAGGGTCTTCATTAAAGATATTATCAGGGCCTCTGTTAGGGACAGCCTCAAGGTCTCACTTAGGGACAGCGTCAGGGCTTACTTTGGGAAAGTTTCAGGACCTTGGTAAGACATGGGTCAGGATATTAGCTCAGGATAATGTCAGGTGTTCAGAGATTGACGGCAGCAGGGCCTTAGTTAGAGGCAGTGTCAGGCCTAAGTTAGGACTAGTATCAGAGCCTTTGTTAGGTACAGTGTCAGTGACTGAGTTAGGTGTAGTGTCAGGGCCTTAGTTAGGGACAGTGTCAGGACCTGCGTTAGGACGAGCCTCCCGGCCTCAGTTAGGGACAGGTTCACGGCCTCGGACCTAAATTCAGGGCCTCATATAGGGACAGAATCACAGACTTAGGTAGCATAAGAGGATCTACAGCTGAAAGCAACTTGAACACCACCACAAGCAGATGCAGAAGTGAACCATGCACGCCCCTATGAAGGAATATTCCACAGCAGTTGAGTACATTTTGTTTAAAGTTAGTAACACTATAAAAATTATGTTTTGAAGAAAACCATATTCAGAAGATGAAAGAATCTCGTTCTAAAGAATCTCTTTAGCTAATCTCGACATTAGCTAAAGAGAAGGTTAGGTTAAGATCTAGGGATAGTGTCAGGAAATGACCTAGGGATAGTGTCAAGACGTTAGTTACTTAGAGCATCAGGGCCTAATTCAGGACAAGTAAGTGTCAGGGCTTCGGGTAGGGACAGCGTCAGAGCCTAACTTAGGAAGAGCAACAGGGCCTGAGTGAGGCCTAGCGTCAGGGCCTTAGCTAGGGACAGTGTCAGGGCATGACTTAGGAGCAACATAAGAGCCACGGTAGGATCAGCCTCAGGGGCTATGTTAAAGATATTATCAGGGCCTCTGTGAGGGACAGCCTCAAGGCCTCACTTAGGGAGAGCATCAGGGCTTCCTTAGGGAGAGTTTCAGGACCTTGGTAAGAGATGAGTTACGATATTAGCTCAGGATAATGTCAGGACTTTAGATATTGATGGTAGCAGGGCCTAAGTAAGGGACAGTGTCAAGGCGTTAGTTAGGAGTAGCGGGCCCCTGATAGGTCCAGTGTCAGGTCCTCAGTTAGCAATAGTGTTAGGGCCTTAGTTAGGGACAGTGTCAGGGCCAGATGTAGGACGAGTATCTAGGCGTTAGTTCGGGACAGTTTCACGGTCTTGGGACTAAATTCAGTGCCTGAGGCAGGCACAACCTAAGGGCTTCAGTTAGCATAAGAGGCAGGACATTAGCTAGTGAGAGTGTCAGTTTAACATGTAGGGATAGTGTCAGGAAATGACGTAAGGATAGTGTGAAGACCTTTGTTACGGAGACTCTCAGGGCCTTATTCAGAACCAGGGTTAGGGCTTCAGGTAGGGACAGCATCAGAGCCTGACTTAGGGAGAGCGATAGGGTCTGAGTGAGGCCTAGCATCAGACCCTTAGCTGGGGACACTGTCAGGGCATGACTTAGGAGCAGCCTCAGGGCTTCTGTTGGATCAGCCTTAGGGTCTTAGTTAAAGACATGACCAGGGTCTGAGTTAGTCACAGCATCAAGGCCTGAGTTAGTTAGGGAAAGCTGCAGGGCCTCACTTAGGGACAGCGTCAGGGCTTACTTTGGGACAGTTTCAGGACCTTGGTAAGACGTGGGTCAGGATATTAGCTCCGGATAATGTCAGGACTTTAGATATGGATGGCAGCAGCCCTTAGTTAGAGACAGTGTCAGGCCCTGAGTTACGACTAGCATCAGAGCCTTTTTTAGGTACAATGTACGGGACTGAGTTAGGAGTAGAGTCAGGGCCTTAGTTAGTGACAGTGTCAGGGCCTGACTTCGGGAGAGCGACAGGGCCTGAGTGGGGCCTAGCGTCAGGCCCTTTGCTGGGCCCACTGTCAGGGCATGACTTTGGAGCTGCATCAGCGTCTTTGCTGGATCAGCACTAAGGTCTTCGTGAAATACATGATCAGGGCCTGAGTTAGTCACAGCTTCAAGGCTTCAGTTAAGGAAAGCTTCAGGGCCTGAGTTAGGGACAGCCTCAGGTCTTCACTTACGGACAGCGTCAGGGCTTACTTTGGGACAGTTTCAGGACCTTGGAAAGACATAGGTCAGGATATTAGCTCAGGATAATGTCAGGACTTTACATACTGATGGCAGCAGGGCCTTAGTTACAGACAGTTTCAGGGCCTGAGTTAGGCCTAGCATCAGTGACTTTGTTAGGTACAGTGTAAGGGACTGAGTTAGGAGTAGTGTCAGGGCCTTGCTTAGGGACAGTGTCAGGGTCTGAGTTAGGTGTACTGTCAGAGACCTAGTTAGGGACAGTGCTAGGGCCTGAGTTACGATTCGTGTCAAGGCCTTATTTAGGACCAATTTCAGGGCCTTAGTTTGGACTAGCATCAGAGCCATTGTTAGGAATCGTATGAGGGCCTGAGTTAGGCGTACTGGCAGGGCCTTAGCTAGGGACAGTGTTACGGCCTGAGTTAGGATTAGTGTCAAGGCCTTATTTAAGACCAATTTTAGGGCTTTAGTTTGGACTAGCAACAGAGCGTTATTTAGGTATCATTTCGGGGCCTAAGTTAGGTGCAGTGTCAGGGCCATTGTTAGGGACAGTATCAGGGCCTGACTTAGGAGAAGTTCAGGGCCTTAGCCAGGGAAAGGGTCAGGGCCTTAGTAAGGGATATTATCAGGACCTGAATTAGCAGTAGTGTCAAAAATCCTTAGTGAGGAATGTTAGGAATAAGTCAGGACTCAGGCCCTGACACTGTCCTTAACTAAGGCCCTGACACTACTCGTAACACAGGCCCTGATCTGATTCCTATCATAGGCCCTGACACTGGTCTTATCTAAGGCCCTGACACTGGCCCTAACTAAAGCTGTGACGCTACTCTTAACTCAGGCACTGACACTGTCCCTAACAAAGCCTCTGACACTATTCCTAACTCAGGCCCTGACACTGTCTCTAACTAAGGCCCTGATACTACTACGAACTCAGCACTGGCACTGTCCCTAACTTAGGCCCTGACTCTACTCCTAACTCAGGAACTGACACTGTCACTAACTAAGGCCCTGACACTGTTCATAACTCACACCCTAACACTACTCCTTAATCATGCCCTGGCAATGTCCCTAACTAAGGCCTTGACACTATTCCTAACTCAGGCACTGATACAATACCTAAGGAAGGCCCTGACATTACTCCTAACTCAGGCCCTGGAAAGGTCCCTAACTAAGGCCGATAAAACTCCTAACTCAGGCACTGACACTGTCCCAAAATGAGGCCCTGAATCTATTCCTAACTGAGGCGCTGATACAATACCTAACGAAGGCACTGATGCTACTCCTAACTAAGGCCCTGAGACTACTCCTAACACAGGCAATGACACAGTCCATAACTAAGGCCCTGACACTATTCCCAACTCAGGCACTGACAGTGTACGTAACTAAAACCCTGACACTACACCTAACTCAGGCACTGACAGTGTCCCTAACAAGGGCCCTCACACTACTCCCAACTCAGTCACTGACCTTTTCCCTAACTGAGGCAATGATACTACTCCCAACTCAGGAACTAAGGCTCTGGATCATTGTGATGACAAGCGCCATGGAGCACTGTGATGACAAGGGTCATGGAGAATTGTGATGACAAGTGCGTGGAGCATTGTGATGACAAGGGCCATGGAGAATTGTGGTGACAGAGTTCTTGGGGCATTGTGATGACAGATTTCATGGAGAATTGTGATGAAAATGGCCATGGAGAATTGTGATGAAAGTGGTCATGGAGGATTGTGATGAAAAGCGCTATGGAGCATTGTGATGACAGGGGTCATGGAGAATTGTGATGACAGGTATCATGGAGAATTGTGATGACAAGTGCATGGAGCATTTTGATGACAAGGGCCATGGACAATTGTGATGACAGGGGTCATGGAGATTTGTGATGACAAGGGCCATGGAGCATTGTGATGACAGAGTTCATGGGGCATTGTGATGAAAGCGGTCATGGAGCATTGTGATGAAAATGGTCATGGATCATTGTGATGAAAGTGGTCATGGAGGATTGTGATGAAAAGCGCTATGGAGCATTGTGATGAGAGGGGTCATGGAGCATTGTGATGACAAGTGCCATGGAGCATTGTGATGATAGGAGTCATGGGGCATTGTGATGACAGGGATCTTGGAGCTTTGTGGTGAAAGGGGTCATGGAACATTGTGATTACAACGACCTGGATCATTGTGATAAAAAGGGTCATGGAGCATTGTGATGACAATCACCATGGATCATTGTGATTAGTGGGGTAATGGAGCATTGTCATGAAAGGGGTCATGGATCATTGTGATTACAGGGATCATGGAGCATTTTTACGACAAGAGCGAAGGAGCACTGTGATGCCAAGGGCCATGGATCATGGTGATGACAGGGGTCAGGGAGCATTGTAATGACAGGGCTCATGGAGCATTGTGATGACAATGGTCATGGAGAATTTTGATGAAAGGGGTCATGGAGCATTGTGCTGAAAGTGGTCATGGATCTTTGTGATGACATGCACCAGGGAGCATTGTGATGACAGGGGGCTTGGAGCATTGTGATGACAGGTTTCATGGGGCATTGTGATGACAAGGGCCTTGGAGCATTGTGATGAAAGTGGTCATATGGCATTTTGAATGATAGGGGCCATGGAACATTGTGATGACAAGTGTCATGGAGCCTTGTAATGACAGGGTGCATGGAACATTGTGATGTCACCGCCATGTAGCATTTTAGACAAGGGTCAAGGAGTATTGTGATGATAAGTGCGTGGAACATTGCGAAGACAGGTGTCATGGAGCATTGTGATGATAAGGGCATGGAGCCTTGTGATGACAGGGAGCATGGAACATTGAAATGAAAGGGGGCATGGAACATTGTGATGAAAGTGGTCATGGAGCATTGTGATGAAAGATGTCTGGGAACATTGTGATGAAAGGGGCCATGGGGCATTGTGATGAAAAGGGGTCATGGAGCATTGTGATGACAAGCGCCATGGGGCATTGTGATGGCAAGAGCCATGGAATATTGTGATGAAAAGTCTCATGGACCACTGTGCTGAATGTGGTCATGGAGCATTGTGATGCAAAGCGCCATGGAGCATTGGGATGACAAGCGTCATGGAGCTTTGTGATGAATTGTCGCATGGAACATTGTGATGACAGGGGTTGTGGAGCACTGTGATTACATTGAACATGGAGCATTGTGATGACAAAGGCCATGGAGCATTGTGATGAGAAGGGCATGGAGCATTGTGATGACAAAAGTCATAGAGCAGTGCGATGAAAGGATTAATGGAGCATTGTGATGAAAGGGGTCATGGAGCATTGTGATGACAGGGGGCATGGAGCACTGTGATGATAGGGGTTATGCAGCACTGTGATTACAGGGGTAATTGTGATGCATTGTGATGAAAGGGGACATGAGAGAGGGGTAATGGAGCATTCTGATGAAAGTTTTCATAGCTCATTGTGATGAAAAGGGGCATGGAGCATTGTGAGGAAAAGGGTTATGGAGCACTGTGATTACAGGGGTAATTTAGAGCACTGTGATGAACGGGGACCTGGAGCAATTTGATGACAGGGGTCATGGGGCATTGTGAGGACAAGGGCCATGAAGCATTGTGATGACAGGTGTCATTTGGCTTTGTGAATGACAGGGGACCTGGAGCCTTGTGTTGACAAGGGTAATGGAGCATTGTGATGACCGGGGTCATGGAGCATTGTGATGACAGGGGGCATGGAGCATTGTGATCACAAGAGCATGGAACATTGTGAGACAAGGGTCATGGGCCAATGTGATGACATGGTGTATTGAGCATTGTGATGACAATGGTATGTAGCATTGCGATGACACGGGTCATGAAGCTTTGCGATGAGAGTGGTCATGGAGCTTTGGGATGCCAGGGGTCATGGAGCATTGTGATGACAGGGGTCATGGGGCATTGTGATGAAAAGGGCGTGGAGCATTGTGATGACAGTGGTCACGGAACATTGTGACGATAAGGGCATGGAGCCTAGTGAGGGACAGTCTAGCGGTCTTGGGACTAAATCCAGTGCCTGAGGTAGGCACAGCATAAGGTCTTTAGTTAGCATAAGAGGTAGGATATTAGCTCGGGACAGGGTTAGGGTGAAGGCTAGGAATCGTGTCAGGAAATGACCTAAGGATAGTGTGAAGACCTTTGTTACTGAGAATCAGGGCCTTATTCAGAACCAGTGTTAGGGCTTCAGGTAGGAACAGTATCAGGGCCTGACTTAGGGAGAGCGACTGGGTCTGAGTGAGGCCTAATGTCAGGCCCTTAGCTGGGGACCCTGTCAGGGAGTGACTTAGGAGCAGCATCAGTGCCTTTGTTGGATCAGCTTTAGGCTCTTAGTTAAAGATGACCAGAGCCCTAGTTAGTCACAGCCTCAAGGCCTCAGTTAGGGAAAGCTTCAGGGCCTGAGTTACGGACAGCCTCAGGTCTTCACTTAAAGACAGCGACAGGGCTTTCTTAGGGAGAGTGTCAAGACCTTGGTTAGAAATGGGTCAGGATATTATCTCAGGAGAGTGTCAGGATTTTAGTTATTGCTGGCAGCAGGGCCTATATTAGGGACAGATTCTGGGCCTTTGTTAGAGACAGTGTCATGGCCTTAGTTAGGAGTAGTCAGGGCCTTAGTTAGGGAGAGCATTAGGGTTTCAGTCAGCATAAGATGCAGGAGATTATCTCGGGACAGAGTCAGGTTCCAGGCCAGAGATAGTGAAAGGAAATGACCAAGGGATAACGAAAAGACCTTAGTCATTGAGAGCATCAGGGCCTTAGTTAGCAGCAGCGTGAGGGCCTTAATTAGGACCAGTGCCAGGGCTTGATGTACGGACAGCGTCAGAGCCTAACTAAGGTACAGCAACAGGGCCTAAGTGAGGCCTATCTTTGGGGCCTGAGTAAGGGACAGTATCAGGGCATGACTTAGGAGCAGCAGAAAGGCCTCTGTAGGATCAGCATTAGGGTCTTCATTAAAGATATTATCAGGGCCTCTGTTAGGGACAGCCTCAAGGTCTCACTTAGGGACAGCGTCAGGGCTTACTTTGGGAAAGTTTCAGGACCTTGGTAAGACATGGGTCAGGATATTAGCTCAGGATAATGTCAGGTGTTCAGAGATTGACGGCAGCAGGGCCTTAGTTAGAGGCAGTGTCAGGCCTAAGTTAGGACTAGTATCAGAGCCTTTGTTAGGTACAGTGTCAGTGACTGAGTTAGGTGTAGTGTCAGGGCCTTAGTTAGGGACAGTGTCAGGACCTGCGTTAGGACGAGCCTCCCGGCCTCAGTTAGGGACAGGTTCACGGCCTCGGACCTAAATTCAGGGCCTCATATAGGGACAGAATCACAGACTTAGGTAGCATAAGAGGATCTACAGCTGAAAGCAACTTGAACACCACCACAAGCAGATGCAGAAGTGAACCATGCACGCCCCTATGAAGGAATATTCCACAGCAGTTGAGTACATTTTGTTTAAAGTTAGTAACACTATAAAAATTATGTTTTGAAGAAAACCATATTCAGAAGATGAAAGAATCTCGATCTAAAGAATCTCTTTAGCTAATCTCGACATTAGCTAAAGAGAAGGTTAGGTTAAGATCTAGGGATAGTGTCAGGAAATGACCTAGGGATAGTGTCAAGACGTTAGTTACTTAGAGCATCAGGGCCTAATTCAGGACAAGTAAGTGTCAGGGCTTCGGGTAGGGACAGCGTCAGAGCCTAACTTAGGAAGAGCAACAGGGCCTGAGTGAGGCCTAGCGTCAGGGCCTTAGCTAGGGACAGTGTCAGGGCATGACTTAGGAGCAACATAAGAGGCACGGTAGGATCAGCCTCAGGGGCTATGTTAAAGATATTATCAGGGCCTCTGTGAGGGACAGCCTCAAGGCCTCACTTAGGGAGAGCATCAGGGCTTCCTTAGGGAGAGTTTCAGGACCTTGGTAAGAGATGAGTTACGATATTAGCTCAGGATAATGTCAGGACTTTAGATATTGATGGTAGCAGGGCCTAAGTAAGGGACAGTGTCAAGGCGTTAGTTAGGAGTAGCGGGCCCCTGATAGGTCCAGTGTCAGGTCCTCAGTTAGCAATAGTGTTAGGGCCTTAGTTAGGGACAGTGTCAGGGCCAGATGTAGGACGAGTATCTAGGCGTTAGTTCGGGACAGTTTCACGGTCTTGGGACTAAATTCAGTGCCTGAGGCAGGCACAACCTAAGGGCTTCAGTTAGCATAAGAGGCAGGACATTAGCTAGTGAGAGTGTCAGTTTAACATGTAGGGATAGTGTCAGGAAATGACGTAAGGATAGTGTGAAGACCTTTGTTACGGAGACTCTCAGGGCCTTATTCAGAACCAGGGTTAGGGCTTCAGGTAGGGACAGCATCAGAGCCTGACTTAGGGAGAGCGATAGGGTCTGAGTGAGGCCTAGCATCAGACCCTTAGCTGGGGACACTGTCAGGGCATGACTTAGGAGCAGCCTCAGGGCCTCTGTTGGATCAGCCTTAGGGTCTTAGTTAAAGACATGACCAGGGTCTGAGTTAGTCACAGCATCAAGGCCTGAGTTAGTTAGGGAAAGCTGCAGGGCCTCACTTAGGGACAGCGTCAGGGCTTACTTTGGGACAGTTTCAGGACCTTGGTAAGACGTGGGTCAGGATATTAGCTCCGGATAATGTCAGGACTTTAGATATGGATGGCAGCAGCCCTTAGTTAGAGACAGTGTCAGGCCCTGAGTTACGACTAGCATCAGAGCCTTTTTTAGGTACAATGTACGGGACTGAGTTAGGAGTAGAGTCAGGGCCTTAGTTAGTGACAGTGTCAGGGCCTGACTTCGGGAGAGCGACAGGGCCTGAGTGGGGCCTAGCGTCAGGCCCTTTGCTGGGCCCACTGTCAGGGCATGACTTTGGAGCTGCATCAGCGTCTTTGCTGGATCAGCACTAAGGTCTTCGTGAAATACATGATCAGGGCCTGAGTTAGTCACAGCTTCAAGGCTTCAGTTAAGGAAAGCTTCAGGGCGTGAGTTAGGGACAGCCTCAGGTCTTCACTTACGGACAGCGTCAGGGCTTACTTTGGGACAGTTTCAGGACCTTGGAAAGACATAGGTCAGGATATTAGCTCAGGATAATGTCAGGACTTTACATACTGATGGCAGCAGGGCCTTAGTTACAGACAGTTTCAGGGCCTGAGTTAGGCCTAGCATCAGTGACTTTGTTAGGTACAGTGTAAGGGACTGAGTTAGGAGTAGTGTCAGGGCCTTGCTTAGGGACAGTGTCAGGGTCTGAGTTAGGTGTACTGTCAGAGACCTAGTTAGGGACAGTGCTAGGGCCTGAGTTACGATTCGTGTCAAGGCCTTATTTAGGACCAATTTCAGGGCCTTAGTTTGGACTAGCATCAGAGCCATTGTTAGGAATCGTATGAGGGCCTGAGTTAGGCGTACTGGCAGGGCCTTAGCTAGGGACAGTGTTACGGCCTGAGTTAGGATTAGTGTCAAGGCCTTATTTAAGACCAATTTTAGGGCTTTAGTTTGGACTAGCAACAGAGCGTTATTTAGGTATCATTTCGGGGCCTAAGTTAGGTGCAGTGTCAGGGCCATTGTTAGGGACAGTATCAGGGCCTGACTTAGGAGAAGTTCAGGGCCTTAGCCAGGGAAAGGGTCAGGGCCTTAGTAAGGGATATTATCAGGACCTGAATTAGCAGTAGTGTCAAAAATCCTTAGTGAGGAATGTTAGGAATAAGTCAGGACTCAGGCCCTGACACTGTCCTTAACTAAGGCCCTGACACTACTCGTAACACAGGCCCTGATCTGATTCCTATCATAGGCCCTGACACTGGTCTTATCTAAGGCCCTGACACTGGCCCTAACTAAAGCTGTGACGCTACTCTTAACTCAGGCACTGACACTGTCCCTAACAAAGCCTCTGACACTATTCCTAACTCAGGCCCTGACACTGTCTCTAACTAAGGCCCTGATACTACTACGAACTCAGCACTGGCACTGTCCCTAACTTAGGCCCTGACTCTACTCCTAACTCAGGAACTGACACTGTCACTAACTAAGGCCCTGACACTGTTCATAACTCACACCCTAACACTACTCCTTAATCATGCCCTGGCAATGTCCCTAACTAAGGCCTTGACACTATTCCTAACTCAGGCACTGATACAATACCTAAGGAAGGCCCTGACATTACTCCTAACTCAGGCCCTGGAAAGGTCCCTAACTAAGGCCGATAAAACTCCTAACTCAGGCACTGACACTGTCCCAAAATGAGGCCCTGAATCTATTCCTAACTGAGGCGCTGATACAATACCTAACGAAGGCACTGATGCTACTCCTAACTAAGGCCCTGAGACTACTCCTAACACAGGCAATGACACAGTCCATAACTAAGGCCCTGACACTATTCCCAACTCAGGCACTGACAGTGTACGTAACTAAAACCCTGACACTACACCTAACTCAGGCACTGACAGTGTCCCTAACAAGGGCCCTCACACTACTCCCAACTCAGTCACTGACCTTTTCCCTAACTGAGGCAATGATACTACTCCCAACTCAGGAACTAAGGCTCTGGATCATTGTGATGACAAGCGCCATGGAGCACTGTGATGACAAGGGTCATGGAGAATTGTGATGACAAGTGCGTGGAGCATTGTGATGACAAGGGCCATGGAGAATTGTGGTGACAGAGTTCTTGGGGCATTGTGATGACAGATTTCATGGAGAATTGTGATGAAAATGGCCATGGAGAATTGTGATGAAAGTGGTCATGGAGGATTGTGATGAAAAGCGCTATGGAGCATTGTGATGACAGGGGTCATGGAGAATTGTGATGACAGGTATCATGGAGAATTGTGATGACAAGTGCATGGAGCATTTTGATGACAAGGGCCATGGACAATTGTGATGACAGGGGTCATGGAGATTTGTGATGACAAGGGCCATGGAGCATTGTGATGACAGAGTTCATGGGGCATTGTGATGAAAGCGGTCATGGAGCATTGTGATGAAAATGGTCATGGATCATTGTGATGAAAGTGGTCATGGAGGATTGTGATGAAAAGCGCTATGGAGCATTGTGATGAGAGGGGTCATGGAGCATTGTGATGACAAGTGCCATGGAGCATTGTGATGATAGGAGTCATGGGGCATTGTGATGACAGGGATCTTGGAGCTTTGTGGTGAAAGGGGTCATGGAACATTGTGATTACAACGACCTGGATCATTGTGATAAAAAGGGTCATGGAGCATTGTGATGACAATCACCATGGATCATTGTGATTAGTGGGGTAATGGAGCATTGTCATGAAAGGGGTCATGGATCATTGTGATTACAGGGATCATGGAGCATTTTTACGACAAGAGCGAAGGAGCACTGTGATGCCAAGGGCCATGGATCATGGTGATGACAGGGGTCAGGGAGCATTGTAATGACAGGGCTCATGGAGCATTGTGATGACAATGGTCATGGAGAATTTTGATGAAAGGGGTCATGGAGCATTGTGCTGAAAGTGGTCATGGATCTTTGTGATGACATGCACCAGGGAGCATTGTGATGACAGGGGGCCTGGAGCATTGTGATGACAGGTTTCATGGGGCATTGTGATGACAAGGGCCTTGGAGCATTGTGATGAAAGTGGTCATATGGCATTTTGAATGATAGGGGCCATGGAACATTGTGATGACAAGTGTCATGGAGCCTTGTAATGACAGGGTGCATGGAACATTGTGATGTCACCGCCATGTAGCATTTTAGACAAGGGTCAAGGAGTATTGTGATGATAAGTGCGTGGAACATTGCGAAGACAGGTGTCATGGAGCATTGTGATGATAAGGGCATGGAGCCTTGTGATGACAGGGAGCATGGAACATTGAAATGAAAGGGGGCATGGAACATTGTGATGAAAGTGGTCATGGAGCATTGTGATGAAAGATGTCTGGGAACATTGTGATGAAAGGGGCCATGGGGCATTGTGATGAAAAGGGGTCATGGAGCATTGTGATGACAAGCGCCATGGGGCATTGTGATGGCAAGAGCCATGGAATATTGTGATGAAAAGTCTCATGGACCACTGTGCTGAATGTGGTCATGGAGCATTGTGATGCAAAGCGCCATGGAGCATTGGGATGACAAGCGTCATGGAGCTTTGTGATGAATTGTCGCATGGAACATTGTGATGACAGGGGTTGTGGAGCACTGTGATTACATTGAACATGGAGCATTGTGATGACAAAGGCCATGGAGCATTGTGATGAGAAGGGCATGGAGCATTGTGATGACAAAAGTCATAGAGCAGTGCGATGAAAGGATTAATGGAGCATTGTGATGAAAGGGGTCATGGAGCATTGTGATGACAGGGGGCATGGAGCACTGTGATGATAGGGGTTATGCAGCACTGTGATTACAGGGGTAATTGTGATGCATTGTGATGAAAGGGGACATGAGAGAGGGGTAATGGAGCATTCTGATGAAAGTTTTCATAGCTCATTGTGATGAAAAGGGGCATGGAGCATTGTGAGGAAAAGGGTTATGGAGCACTGTGATTACAGGGGTAATTTAGAGCACTGTGATGAACGGGGACCTGGAGCAATTTGATGACAGGGGTCATGGGGCATTGTGAGGACAAGGGCCATGAAGCATTGTGATGACAGGTGTCATTTGGCTTTGTGAATGACAGGGGACCTGGAGCCTTGTGTTGACAAGGGTAATGGAGCATTGTGATGACCGGGGTCATGGAGCATTGTGATGACAGGGGGCATGGAGCATTGTGATCACAAGAGCATGGAACATTGTGAGACAAGGGTCATGGGCCAATGTGATGACATGGTGTATTGAGCATTGTGATGACAATGGTATGTAGCATTGCGATGACACGGGTCATGAAGCTTTGCGATGAGAGTGGTCATGGAGCTTTGGGATGCCAGGGGTCATGGAGCATTGTGATGACAATGGTCATGGCGCATTTTGATGAAAGGGGTCACGGAGCATTGTGACGGAAGGGGTCATGGAGCATTGTGATGACAGGGGTCATGGGGCATTGTGATGAAAAGGGCGTGGAGCATTGTGATGACAGTGGTCACGGAACATTGTGACGATAAGGGCATGGAGCCTAGTGAGGGACAGTCTAGCGGTCTTGGGACTAAATCCAGTGCCTGAGGTAGGCACAGCATAAGGTCTTTAGTTAGCATAAGAGGTAGGATATTAGCTCGGGACAGGGTTAGGGTGAAGGCTAGGAATCGTGTCAGGAAATGACCTAAGGATAGTGTGAAGACCTTTGTTACTGAGAATCAGGGCCTTATTCAGAACCAGTGTTAGGGCTTCAGGTAGGAACAGTATCAGGGCCTGACTTAGGGAGAGCGACTGGGTCTGAGTGAGGCCTAATGTCAGGCCCTTAGCTGGGGACCCTGTCAGGGAGTGACTTAGGAGCAGCATCAGTGCCTTTGTTGGATCAGCTTTAGGCTCTTAGTTAAAGATGACCAGAGCCCTAGTTAGTCACAGCCTCAAGGCCTCAGTTAGGGAAAGCTTCAGGGCCTGAGTTACGGACAGCCTCAGGTCTTCACTTAAAGACAGCGACAGGGCTTTCTTAGGGAGAGTGTCAAGACCTTGGTTAGAAATGGGTCAGGATATTATCTCAGGAGAGTGTCAGGATTTTAGTTATTGCTGGCAGCAGGGCCTATATTAGGGACAGATTCTGGGCCTTTGTTAGAGACAGTGTCATGGCCTTAGTTAGGAGTAGTCAGGGCCTTAGTTAGGGAGAGCATTAGGGTTTCAGTCAGCATAAGATGCAGGAGATTATCTCGGGACAGAGTCAGGTTCCAGGCCAGAGATAGTGAAAGGAAATGACCAAGGGATAACGAAAAGACCTTAGTCATTGAGAGCATCAGGGCCTTAGTTAGCAGCAGCGTGAGGGCCTTAATTAGGACCAGTGCCAGGGCTTGATGTACGGACAGCGTCAGAGCCTAACTAAGGTACAGCAACAGGGCCTAAGTGAGGCCTATCTTTGGGGCCTGAGTAAGGGACAGTATCAGGGCATGACTTAGGAGCAGCAGAAAGGCCTCTGTAGGATCAGCATTAGGGTCTTCATTAAAGATATTATCAGGGCCTCTGTTAGGGACAGCCTCAAGGTCTCACTTAGGGACAGCGTCAGGGCTTACTTTGGGAAAGTTTCAGGACCTTGGTAAGACATGGGTCAGGATATTAGCTCAGGATAATGTCAGGTGTTCAGAGATTGACGGCAGCAGGGCCTTAGTTAGAGGCAGTGTCAGGCCTAAGTTAGGACTAGTATCAGAGCCTTTGTTAGGTACAGTGTCAGTGACTGAGTTAGGTGTAGTGTCAGGGCCTTAGTTAGGGACAGTGTCAGGACCTGCGTTAGGACGAGCCTCCCGGCCTCAGTTAGGGACAGGTTCACGGCCTCGGACCTAAATTCAGGGCCTCATATAGGGACAGAATCACAGACTTAGGTAGCATAAGAGGATCTACAGCTGAAAGCAACTTGAACACCACCACAAGCAGATGCAGAAGTGAACCATGCACGCCCCTATGAAGGAATATTCCACAGCAGTTGAGTACATTTTGTTTAAAGTTAGTAACACTATAAAAATTATGTTTTGAAGAAAACCATATTCAGAAGATGAAAGAATCTCGTTCTAAAGAATCTCTTTAGCTAATCTCGACATTAGCTAAAGAGAAGGTTAGGTTAAGATCTAGGGATAGTGTCAGGAAATGACCTAGGGATAGTGTCAAGACGTTAGTTACTTAGAGCATCAGGGCCTAATTCAGGACAAGTAAGTGTCAGGGCTTCGGGTAGGGACAGCGTCAGAGCCTAACTTAGGAAGAGCAACAGGGCCTGAGTGAGGCCTAGCGTCAGGGCCTTAGCTAGGGACAGTGTCAGGGCATGACTTAGGAGCAACATAAGAGCCACGGTAGGATCAGCCTCAGGGGCTATGTTAAAGATATTATCAGGGCCTCTGTGAGGGACAGCCTCAAGGCCTCACTTAGGGAGAGCATCAGGGCTTCCTTAGGGAGAGTTTCAGGACCTTGGTAAGAGATGAGTTACGATATTAGCTCAGGATAATGTCAGGACTTTAGATATTGATGGTAGCAGGGCCTAAGTAAGGGACAGTGTCAAGGCGTTAGTTAGGAGTAGCGGGCCCCTGATAGGTCCAGTGTCAGGTCCTCAGTTAGCAATAGTGTTAGGGCCTTAGTTAGGGACAGTGTCAGGGCCAGATGTAGGACGAGTATCTAGGCGTTAGTTCGGGACAGTTTCACGGTCTTGGGACTAAATTCAGTGCCTGAGGCAGGCACAACCTAAGGGCTTCAGTTAGCATAAGAGGCAGGACATTAGCTAGTGAGAGTGTCAGTTTAACATGTAGGGATAGTGTCAGGAAATGACGTAAGGATAGTGTGAAGACCTTTGTTACGGAGACTCTCAGGGCCTTATTCAGAACCAGGGTTAGGGCTTCAGGTAGGGACAGCATCAGAGCCTGACTTAGGGAGAGCGATAGGGTCTGAGTGAGGCCTAGCATCAGACCCTTAGCTGGGGACACTGTCAGGGCATGACTTAGGAGCAGCCTCAGGGCCTCTGTTGGATCAGCCTTAGGGTCTTAGTTAAAGACATGACCAGGGTCTGAGTTAGTCACAGCATCAAGGCCTGAGTTAGTTAGGGAAAGCTGCAGGGCCTCACTTAGGGACAGCGTCAGGGCTTACTTTGGGACAGTTTCAGGACCTTGGTAAGACGTGGGTCAGGATATTAGCTCCGGATAATGTCAGGACTTTAGATATGGATGGCAGCAGCCCTTAGTTAGAGACAGTGTCAGGCCCTGAGTTACGACTAGCATCAGAGCCTTTTTTAGGTACAATGTACGGGACTGAGTTAGGAGTAGAGTCAGGGCCTTAGTTAGTGACAGTGTCAGGGCCTGACTTCGGGAGAGCGACAGGGCCTGAGTGGGGCCTAGCGTCAGGCCCTTTGCTGGGCCCACTGTCAGGGCATGACTTTGGAGCTGCATCAGCGTCTTTGCTGGATCAGCACTAAGGTCTTCGTGAAATACATGATCAGGGCCTGAGTTAGTCACAGCTTCAAGGCTTCAGTTAAGGAAAGCTTCAGGGCCTGAGTTAGGGACAGCCTCAGGTCTTCACTTACGGACAGCGTCAGGGCTTACTTTGGGACAGTTTCAGGACCTTGGAAAGACATAGGTCAGGATATTAGCTCAGGATAATGTCAGGACTTTACATACTGATGGCAGCAGGGCCTTAGTTACAGACAGTTTCAGGGCCTGAGTTAGGCCTAGCATCAGTGACTTTGTTAGGTACAGTGTAAGGGACTGAGTTAGGAGTAGTGTCAGGGCCTTGCTTAGGGACAGTGTCAGGGTCTGAGTTAGGTGTACTGTCAGAGACCTAGTTAGGGACAGTGCTAGGGCCTGAGTTACGATTCGTGTCAAGGCCTTATTTAGGACCAATTTCAGGGCCTTAGTTTGGACTAGCATCAGAGCCATTGTTAGGAATCGTATGAGGGCCTGAGTTAGGCGTACTGGCAGGGCCTTAGCTAGGGACAGTGTTACGGCCTGAGTTAGGATTAGTGTCAAGGCCTTATTTAAGACCAATTTTAGGGCTTTAGTTTGGACTAGCAACAGAGCGTTATTTAGGTATCATTTCGGGGCCTAAGTTAGGTGCAGTGTCAGGGCCATTGTTAGGGACAGTATCAGGGCCTGACTTAGGAGAAGTTCAGGGCCTTAGCCAGGGAAAGGGTCAGGGCCTTAGTAAGGGATATTATCAGGACCTGAATTAGCAGTAGTGTCAAAAATCCTTAGTGAGGAATGTTAGGAATAAGTCAGGACTCAGGCCCTGACACTGTCCTTAACTAAGGCCCTGACACTACTCGTAACACAGGCCCTGATCTGATTCCTATCATAGGCCCTGACACTGGTCTTATCTAAGGCCCTGACACTGGCCCTAACTAAAGCTGTGACGCTACTCTTAACTCAGGCACTGACACTGTCCCTAACAAAGCCTCTGACACTATTCCTAACTCAGGCCCTGACACTGTCTCTAACTAAGGCCCTGATACTACTACGAACTCAGCACTGGCACTGTCCCTAACTTAGGCCCTGACTCTACTCCTAACTCAGGAACTGACACTGTCACTAACTAAGGCCCTGACACTGTTCATAACTCACACCCTAACACTACTCCTTAATCATGCCCTGGCAATGTCCCTAACTAAGGCCTTGACACTATTCCTAACTCAGGCACTGATACAATACCTAAGGAAGGCCCTGACATTACTCCTAACTCAGGCCCTGGAAAGGTCCCTAACTAAGGCCGATAAAACTCCTAACTCAGGCACTGACACTGTCCCAAAATGAGGCCCTGAATCTATTCCTAACTGAGGCGCTGATACAATACCTAACGAAGGCACTGATGCTACTCCTAACTAAGGCCCTGAGACTACTCCTAACACAGGCAATGACACAGTCCATAACTAAGGCCCTGACACTATTCCCAACTCAGGCACTGACAGTGTACGTAACTAAAACCCTGACACTACACCTAACTCAGGCACTGACAGTGTCCCTAACAAGGGCCCTCACACTACTCCCAACTCAGTCACTGACCTTTTCCCTAACTGAGGCAATGATACTACTCCCAACTCAGGAACTAAGGCTCTGGATCATTGTGATGACAAGCGCCATGGAGCACTGTGATGACAAGGGTCATGGAGAATTGTGATGACAAGTGCGTGGAGCATTGTGATGACAAGGGCCATGGAGAATTGTGGTGACAGAGTTCTTGGGGCATTGTGATGACAGATTTCATGGAGAATTGTGATGAAAATGGCCATGGAGAATTGTGATGAAAGTGGTCATGGAGGATTGTGATGAAAAGCGCTATGGAGCATTGTGATGACAGGGGTCATGGAGAATTGTGATGACAGGTATCATGGAGAATTGTGATGACAAGTGCATGGAGCATTTTGATGACAAGGGCCATGGACAATTGTGATGACAGGGGTCATGGAGATTTGTGATGACAAGGGCCATGGAGCATTGTGATGACAGAGTTCATGGGGCATTGTGATGAAAGCGGTCATGGAGCATTGTGATGAAAATGGTCATGGATCATTGTGATGAAAGTGGTCATGGAGGATTGTGATGAAAAGCGCTATGGAGCATTGTGATGAGAGGGGTCATGGAGCATTGTGATGACAAGTGCCATGGAGCATTGTGATGATAGGAGTCATGGGGCATTGTGATGACAGGGATCTTGGAGCTTTGTGGTGAAAGGGGTCATGGAACATTGTGATTACAACGACCTGGATCATTGTGATAAAAAGGGTCATGGAGCATTGTGATGACAATCACCATGGATCATTGTGATTAGTGGGGTAATGGAGCATTGTCATGAAAGGGGTCATGGATCATTGTGATTACAGGGATCATGGAGCATTTTTACGACAAGAGCGAAGGAGCACTGTGATGCCAAGGGCCATGGATCATGGTGATGACAGGGGTCAGGGAGCATTGTAATGACAGGGCTCATGGAGCATTGTGATGACAATGGTCATGGAGAATTTTGATGAAAGGGGTCATGGAGCATTGTGCTGAAAGTGGTCATGGATCTTTGTGATGACATGCACCAGGGAGCATTGTGATGACAGGGGGCTTGGAGCATTGTGATGACAGGTTTCATGGGGCATTGTGATGACAAGGGCCTTGGAGCATTGTGATGAAAGTGGTCATATGGCATTTTGAATGATAGGGGCCATGGAACATTGTGATGACAAGTGTCATGGAGCCTTGTAATGACAGGGTGCATGGAACATTGTGATGTCACCGCCATGTAGCATTTTAGACAAGGGTCAAGGAGTATTGTGATGATAAGTGCGTGGAACATTGCGAAGACAGGTGTCATGGAGCATTGTGATGATAAGGGCATGGAGCCTTGTGATGACAGGGAGCATGGAACATTGAAATGAAAGGGGGCATGGAACATTGTGATGAAAGTGGTCATGGAGCATTGTGATGAAAGATGTCTGGGAACATTGTGATGAAAGGGGCCATGGGGCATTGTGATGAAAAGGGGTCATGGAGCATTGTGATGACAAGCGCCATGGGGCATTGTGATGGCAAGAGCCATGGAATATTGTGATGAAAAGTCTCATGGACCACTGTGCTGAATGTGGTCATGGAGCATTGTGATGCAAAGCGCCATGGAGCATTGGGATGACAAGCGTCATGGAGCTTTGTGATGAATTGTCGCATGGAACATTGTGATGACAGGGGTTGTGGAGCACTGTGATTACATTGAACATGGAGCATTGTGATGACAAAGGCCATGGAGCATTGTGATGAGAAGGGCATGGAGCATTGTGATGACAAAAGTCATAGAGCAGTGCGATGAAAGGATTAATGGAGCATTGTGATGAAAGGGGTCATGGAGCATTGTGATGACAGGGGGCATGGAGCACTGTGATGATAGGGGTTATGCAGCACTGTGATTACAGGGGTAATTGTGATGCATTGTGATGAAAGGGGACATGAGAGAGGGGTAATGGAGCATTCTGATGAAAGTTTTCATAGCTCATTGTGATGAAAAGGGGCATGGAGCATTGTGAGGAAAAGGGTTATGGAGCACTGTGATTACAGGGGTAATTTAGAGCACTGTGATGAACGGGGACCTGGAGCAATTTGATGACAGGGGTCATGGGGCATTGTGAGGACAAGGGCCATGAAGCATTGTGATGACAGGTGTCATTTGGCTTTGTGAATGACAGGGGACCTGGAGCCTTGTGTTGACAAGGGTAATGGAGCATTGTGATGACCGGGGTCATGGAGCATTGTGATGACAGGGGGCATGGAGCATTGTGATCACAAGAGCATGGAACATTGTGAGACAAGGGTCATGGGCCAATGTGATGACATGGTGTATTGAGCATTGTGATGACAATGGTATGTAGCATTGCGATGACACGGGTCATGAAGCTTTGCGATGAGAGTGGTCATGGAGCTTTGGGATGCCAGGGGTCATGGAGCATTGTGATGACAATGGTCATGGCGCATTTTGATGAAAGGGGTCACGGAGCATTGTGACGGAAGGGGTCATGGAGCATTGTGATGACAGGGGTCATGGGGCATTGTGATGAAAAGGGCGTGGAGCATTGTGATGACAGTGGTCACGGAACATTGTGACGATAAGGGCATGGAGCCTAGTGAGGGACAGTCTAGCGGTCTTGGGACTAAATCCAGTGCCTGAGGTAGGCACAGCATAAGGTCTTTAGTTAGCATAAGAGGTAGGATATTAGCTCGGGACAGGGTTAGGGTGAAGGCTAGGAATCGTGTCAGGAAATGACCTAAGGATAGTGTGAAGACCTTTGTTACTGAGAATCAGGGCCTTATTCAGAACCAGTGTTAGGGCTTCAGGTAGGAACAGTATCAGGGCCTGACTTAGGGAGAGCGACTGGGTCTGAGTGAGGCCTAATGTCAGGCCCTTAGCTGGGGACCCTGTCAGGGAGTGACTTAGGAGCAGCATCAGTGCCTTTGTTGGATCAGCTTTAGGCTCTTAGTTAAAGATGACCAGAGCCCTAGTTAGTCACAGCCTCAAGGCCTCAGTTAGGGAAAGCTTCAGGGCCTGAGTTACGGACAGCCTCAGGTCTTCACTTAAAGACAGCGACAGGGCTTTCTTAGGGAGAGTGTCAAGACCTTGGTTAGAAATGGGTCAGGATATTATCTCAGGAGAGTGTCAGGATTTTAGTTATTGCTGGCAGCAGGGCCTATATTAGGGACAGATTCTGGGCCTTTGTTAGAGACAGTGTCATGGCCTTAGTTAGGAGTAGTCAGGGCCTTAGTTAGGGAGAGCATTAGGGTTTCAGTCAGCATAAGATGCAGGAGATTATCTCGGGACAGAGTCAGGTTCCAGGCCAGAGATAGTGAAAGGAAATGACCAAGGGATAACGAAAAGACCTTAGTCATTGAGAGCATCAGGGCCTTAGTTAGCAGCAGCGTGAGGGCCTTAATTAGGACCAGTGCCAGGGCTTGATGTACGGACAGCGTCAGAGCCTAACTAAGGTACAGCAACAGGGCCTAAGTGAGGCCTATCTTTGGGGCCTGAGTAAGGGACAGTATCAGGGCATGACTTAGGAGCAGCAGAAAGGCCTCTGTAGGATCAGCATTAGGGTCTTCATTAAAGATATTATCAGGGCCTCTGTTAGGGACAGCCTCAAGGTCTCACTTAGGGACAGCGTCAGGGCTTACTTTGGGAAAGTTTCAGGACCTTGGTAAGACATGGGTCAGGATATTAGCTCAGGATAATGTCAGGTGTTCAGAGATTGACGGCAGCAGGGCCTTAGTTAGAGGCAGTGTCAGGCCTAAGTTAGGACTAGTATCAGAGCCTTTGTTAGGTACAGTGTCAGTGACTGAGTTAGGTGTAGTGTCAGGGCCTTAGTTAGGGACAGTGTCAGGACCTGCATTAGGACGAGCCTCCCGGCCTCAGTTAGGGACAGGTTCACGGCCTCGGACCTAAATTCAGGGCCTCATATAGGGACAGAATCACAGACTTAGGTAGCATAAGAGGATCTACAGCTGAAAGCAACTTGAACACCACCACAAGCAGATGCAGAAGTGAACCATGCACGCCCCTATGAAGGAATATTCCACAGCAGTTGAGTACATTTTGTTTAAAGTTAGTAACACTATAAAAATTATGTTTTGAAGAAAACCATATTCAGAAGATGAAAGAATCTCGTTCTAAAGAATCTCTTTAGCTAATCTCGACATTAGCTAAAGAGAAGGTTAGGTTAAGATCTAGGGATAGTGTCAGGAAATGACCTAGGGATAGTGTCAAGACGTTAGTTACTTAGAGCATCAGGGCCTAATTCAGGACAAGTAAGTGTCAGGGCTTCGGGTAGGGACAGCGTCAGAGCCTAACTTAGGAAGAGCAACAGGGCCTGAGTGAGGCCTAGCGTCAGGGCCTTAGCTAGGGACAGTGTCAGGGCATGACTTAGGAGCAACATAAGAGCCACGGTAGGATCAGCCTCAGGGGCTATGTTAAAGATATTATCAGGGCCTCTGTGAGGGACAGCCTCAAGGCCTCACTTAGGGAGAGCATCAGGGCTTCCTTAGGGAGAGTTTCAGGACCTTGGTAAGAGATGAGTTACGATATTAGCTCAGGATAATGTCAGGACTTTAGATATTGATGGTAGCAGGGCCTAAGTAAGGGACAGTGTCAAGGCGTTAGTTAGGAGTAGCGGGCCCCTGATAGGTCCAGTGTCAGGTCCTCAGTTAGCAATAGTGTTAGGGCCTTAGTTAGGGACAGTGTCAGGGCCAGATGTAGGACGAGTATCTAGGCGTTAGTTCGGGACAGTTTCACGGTCTTGGGACTAAATTCAGTGCCTGAGGCAGGCACAACCTAAGGGCTTCAGTTAGCATAAGAGGCAGGACATTAGCTAGTGAGAGTGTCAGTTTAACATGTAGGGATAGTGTCAGGAAATGACGTAAGGATAGTGTGAAGACCTTTGTTACGGAGACTCTCAGGGCCTTATTCAGAACCAGGGTTAGGGCTTCAGGTAGGGACAGCATCAGAGCCTGACTTAGGGAGAGCGATAGGGTCTGAGTGAGGCCTAGCATCAGACCCTTAGCTGGGGACACTGTCAGGGCATGACTTAGGAGCAGCCTCAGGGCTTCTGTTGGATCAGCCTTAGGGTCTTAGTTAAAGACATGACCAGGGTCTGAGTTAGTCACAGCATCAAGGCCTGAGTTAGTTAGGGAAAGCTGCAGGGCCTCACTTAGGGACAGCGTCAGGGCTTACTTTGGGACAGTTTCAGGACCTTGGTAAGACGTGGGTCAGGATATTAGCTCCGGATAATGTCAGGACTTTAGATATGGATGGCAGCAGCCCTTAGTTAGAGACAGTGTCAGGCCCTGAGTTACGACTAGCATCAGAGCCTTTTTTAGGTACAATGTACGGGACTGAGTTAGGAGTAGAGTCAGGGCCTTAGTTAGTGACAGTGTCAGGGCCTGACTTCGGGAGAGCGACAGGGCCTGAGTGGGGCCTAGCGTCAGGCCCTTTGCTGGGCCCACTGTCAGGGCATGACTTTGGAGCTGCATCAGCGTCTTTGCTGGATCAGCACTAAGGTCTTCGTGAAATACATGATCAGGGCCTGAGTTAGTCACAGCTTCAAGGCTTCAGTTAAGGAAAGCTTCAGGGCCTGAGTTAGGGACAGCCTCAGGTCTTCACTTACGGACAGCGTCAGGGCTTACTTTGGGACAGTTTCAGGACCTTGGAAAGACATAGGTCAGGATATTAGCTCAGGATAATGTCAGGACTTTACATACTGATGGCAGCAGGGCCTTAGTTACAGACAGTTTCAGGGCCTGAGTTAGGCCTAGCATCAGTGACTTTGTTAGGTACAGTGTAAGGGACTGAGTTAGGAGTAGTGTCAGGGCCTTGCTTAGGGACAGTGTCAGGGTCTGAGTTAGGTGTACTGTCAGAGACCTAGTTAGGGACAGTGCTAGGGCCTGAGTTACGATTCGTGTCAAGGCCTTATTTAGGACCAATTTCAGGGCCTTAGTTTGGACTAGCATCAGAGCCATTGTTAGGAATCGTATGAGGGCCTGAGTTAGGCGTACTGGCAGGGCCTTAGCTAGGGACAGTGTTACGGCCTGAGTTAGGATTAGTGTCAAGGCCTTATTTAAGACCAATTTTAGGGCTTTAGTTTGGACTAGCAACAGAGCGTTATTTAGGTATCATTTCGGGGCCTAAGTTAGGTGCAGTGTCAGGGCCATTGTTAGGGACAGTATCAGGGCCTGACTTAGGAGAAGTTCAGGGCCTTAGCCAGGGAAAGGGTCAGGGCCTTAGTAAGGGATATTATCAGGACCTGAATTAGCAGTAGTGTCAAAAATCCTTAGTGAGGAATGTTAGGAATAAGTCAGGACTCAGGCCCTGACACTGTCCTTAACTAAGGCCCTGACACTACTCGTAACACAGGCCCTGATCTGATTCCTATCATAGGCCCTGACACTGGTCTTATCTAAGGCCCTGACACTGGCCCTAACTAAAGCTGTGACGCTACTCTTAACTCAGGCACTGACACTGTCCCTAACAAAGCCTCTGACACTATTCCTAACTCAGGCCCTGACACTGTCTCTAACTAAGGCCCTGATACTACTACGAACTCAGCACTGGCACTGTCCCTAACTTAGGCCCTGACTCTACTCCTAACTCAGGAACTGACACTGTCACTAACTAAGGCCCTGACACTGTTCATAACTCACACCCTAACACTACTCCTTAATCATGCCCTGGCAATGTCCCTAACTAAGGCCTTGACACTATTCCTAACTCAGGCACTGATACAATACCTAAGGAAGGCCCTGACATTACTCCTAACTCAGGCCCTGGAAAGGTCCCTAACTAAGGCCGATAAAACTCCTAACTCAGGCACTGACACTGTCCCAAAATGAGGCCCTGAATCTATTCCTAACTGAGGCGCTGATACAATACCTAACGAAGGCACTGATGCTACTCCTAACTAAGGCCCTGAGACTACTCCTAACACAGGCAATGACACAGTCCATAACTAAGGCCCTGACACTATTCCCAACTCAGGCACTGACAGTGTACGTAACTAAAACCCTGACACTACACCTAACTCAGGCACTGACAGTGTCCCTAACAAGGGCCCTCACACTACTCCCAACTCAGTCACTGACCTTTTCCCTAACTGAGGCAATGATACTACTCCCAACTCAGGAACTAAGGCTCTGGATCATTGTGATGACAAGCGCCATGGAGCACTGTGATGACAAGGGTCATGGAGAATTGTGATGACAAGTGCGTGGAGCATTGTGATGACAAGGGCCATGGAGAATTGTGGTGACAGAGTTCTTGGGGCATTGTGATGACAGATTTCATGGAGAATTGTGATGAAAATGGCCATGGAGAATTGTGATGAAAGTGGTCATGGAGGATTGTGATGAAAAGCGCTATGGAGCGTTGTGATGACAGGGGTCATGGAGAATTGTGATGACAGGTATCATGGAGAATTGTGATGACAAGTGCATGGAGCATTTTGATGACAAGGGCCATGGACAATTGTGATGACAGGGGTCATGGAGATTTGTGATGACAAGGGCCATGGAGCATTGTGATGACAGAGTTCATGGGGCATTGTGATGAAAGCGGTCATGGAGCATTGTGATGAAAATGGTCATGGATCATTGTGATGAAAGTGGTCATGGAGGATTGTGATGAAAAGCGCTATGGAGCATTGTGATGAGAGGGGTCATGGAGCATTGTGATGACAAGTGCCATGGAGCATTGTGATGATAGGAGTCATGGGGCATTGTGATGACAGGGATCTTGGAGCTTTGTGGTGAAAGGGGTCATGGAACATTGTGATTACAACGACCTGGATCATTGTGATAAAAAGGGTCATGGAGCATTGTGATGACAATCACCATGGATCATTGTGATTAGTGGGGTAATGGAGCATTGTCATGAAAGGGGTCATGGATCATTGTGATTACAGGGATCATGGAGCATTTTTACGACAAGAGCGAAGGAGCACTGTGATGCCAAGGGCCATGGATCATGGTGATGACAGGGGTCAGGGAGCATTGTAATGACAGGGCTCATGGAGCATTGTGATGACAATGGTCATGGAGAATTTTGATGAAAGGGGTCATGGAGCATTGTGCTGAAAGTGGTCATGGATCTTTGTGATGACATGCACCAGGGAGCATTGTGATGACAGGGGGCTTGGAGCATTGTGATGACAGGTTTCATGGGGCATTGTGATGACAAGGGCCTTGGAGCATTGTGATGAAAGTGGTCATATGGCATTTTGAATGATAGGGGCCATGGAACATTGTGATGACAAGTGTCATGGAGCCTTGTAATGACAGGGTGCATGGAACATTGTGATGTCACCGCCATGTAGCATTTTAGACAAGGGTCAAGGAGTATTGTGATGATAAGTGCGTGGAACATTGCGAAGACAGGTGTCATGGAGCATTGTGATGATAAGGGCATGGAGCCTTGTGATGACAGGGAGCATGGAACATTGAAATGAAAGGGGGCATGGAACATTGTGATGAAAGTGGTCATGGAGCATTGTGATGAAAGATGTCTGGGAACATTGTGATGAAAGGGGCCATGGGGCATTGTGATGAAAAGGGGTCATGGAGCATTGTGATGACAAGCGCCATGGGGCATTGTGATGGCAAGAGCCATGGAATATTGTGATGAAAAGTCTCATGGACCACTGTGCTGAATGTGGTCATGGAGCATTGTGATGCAAAGCGCCATGGAGCATTGGGATGACAAGCGTCATGGAGCTTTGTGATGAATTGTCGCATGGAACATTGTGATGACAGGGGTTGTGGAGCACTGTGATTACATTGAACATGGAGCATTGTGATGACAAAGGCCATGGAGCATTGTGATGAGAAGGGCATGGAGCATTGTGATGACAAAAGTCATAGAGCAGTGCGATGAAAGGATTAATGGAGCATTGTGATGAAAGGGGTCATGGAGCATTGTGATGACAGGGGGCATGGAGCACTGTGATGATAGGGGTTATGCAGCACTGTGATTACAGGGGTAATTGTGATGCATTGTGATGAAAGGGGACATGAGAGAGGGGTAATGGAGCATTCTGATGAAAGTTTTCATAGCTCATTGTGATGAAAAGGGGCATGGAGCATTGTGAGGAAAAGGGTTATGGAGCACTGTGATTACAGGGGTAATTTAGAGCACTGTGATGAACGGGGACCTGGAGCAATTTGATGACAGGGGTCATGGGGCATTGTGAGGACAAGGGCCATGAAGCATTGTGATGACAGGTGTCATTTGGCTTTGTGAATGACAGGGGACCTGGAGCCTTGTGTTGACAAGGGTAATGGAGCATTGTGATGACCGGGGTCATGGAGCATTGTGATGACAGGGGGCATGGAGCATTGTGATCACAAGAGCATGGAACATTGTGAGACAAGGGTCATGGGCCAATGTGATGACATGGTGTATTGAGCATTGTGATGACAATGGTATGTAGCATTGCGATGACACGGGTCATGAAGCTTTGCGATGAGAGTGGTCATGGAGCTTTGGGATGCCAGGGGTCATGGAGCATTGTGATGACAATGGTCATGGCGCATTTTGATGAAAGGGGTCACGGAGCATTGTGACGGAAGGGGTCATGGAGCATTGTGATGACAGGGGTCATGGGGCATTGTGATGAAAAGGGCGTGGAGCATTGTGATGACAGTGGTCACGGAACATTGTGACGATAAGGGCATGGAGCCTAGTGAGGGACAGTCTAGCGGTCTTGGGACTAAATCCAGTGCCTGAGGTAGGCACAGCATAAGGTCTTTAGTTAGCATAAGAGGTAGGATATTAGCTCGGGACAGGGTTAGGGTGAAGGCTAGGAATCGTGTCAGGAAATGACCTAAGGATAGTGTGAAGACCTTTGTTACTGAGAATCAGGGCCTTATTCAGAACCAGTGTTAGGGCTTCAGGTAGGAACAGTATCAGGGCCTGACTTAGGGAGAGCGACTGGGTCTGAGTGAGGCCTAATGTCAGGCCCTTAGCTGGGGACCCTGTCAGGGAGTGACTTAGGAGCAGCATCAGTGCCTTTGTTGGATCAGCTTTAGGCTCTTAGTTAAAGATGACCAGAGCCCTAGTTAGTCACAGCCTCAAGGCCTCAGTTAGGGAAAGCTTCAGGGCCTGAGTTACGGACAGCCTCAGGTCTTCACTTAAAGACAGCGACAGGGCTTTCTTAGGGAGAGTGTCAAGACCTTGGTTAGAAATGGGTCAGGATATTATCTCAGGAGAGTGTCAGGATTTTAGTTATTGCTGGCAGCAGGGCCTATATTAGGGACAGATTCTGGGCCTTTGTTAGAGACAGTGTCATGGCCTTAGTTAGGAGTAGTCAGGGCCTTAGTTAGGGAGAGCATTAGGGTTTCAGTCAGCATAAGATGCAGGAGATTATCTCGGGACAGAGTCAGGTTCCAGGCCAGAGATAGTGAAAGGAAATGACCAAGGGATAACGAAAAGACCTTAGTCATTGAGAGCATCAGGGCCTTAGTTAGCAGCAGCGTGAGGGCCTTAATTAGGACCAGTGCCAGGGCTTGATGTACGGACAGCGTCAGAGCCTAACTAAGGTACAGCAACAGGGCCTAAGTGAGGCCTATCTTTGGGGCCTGAGTAAGGGACAGTATCAGGGCATGACTTAGGAGCAGCAGAAAGGCCTCTGTAGGATCAGCATTAGGGTCTTCATTAAAGATATTATCAGGGCCTCTGTTAGGGACAGCCTCAAGGTCTCACTTAGGGACAGCGTCAGGGCTTACTTTGGGAAAGTTTCAGGACCTTGGTAAGACATGGGTCAGGATATTAGCTCAGGATAATGTCAGGTGTTCAGATATTGACGGCAGCAGGGCCTTAGTTAGAGGCAGTGTCAGGGCCTAAGTTAGGACTAGCATCAGAGCCTTTGTTAGGTACAGTGTCAGTGACTGAGTTAGGTGTAGTGTCAGGGCCTTAGTTAGGGACAGTGTCAGGACCTGCGTTAGGACGAGCCTCCCGGCCTCAGTTAGGGACAGGTTCACGGCCTCGGACCTAAATTCAGGGCCTCATATAGGGACAGAATCACAGACTTAGGTAGCATAAGAGGATCTACAGCTGAAAGCAACTTGAACACCACCACAAGCAGATGCAGAAGTGAACCATGCACGCCCCTATGAAGGAATATTCCACAGCAGTTGAGTACATTTTGTTTAAAGTTAGTAACACTATAAAAATTATGTTTTGAAGAAAACCATATTCAGAAGATGAAAGAATCTCGTTCTAAAGAATCTCTTTAGCTAATCTCGACATTAGCTAAAGAGAAGGTTAGGTTAAGATCTAGGGATAGTGTCAGGAAATGACCTAGGGATAGTGTCAAGACGTTAGTTACTTAGAGCATCAGGGCCTAATTAAGGACAAGTAAGTGTCAGGGCTTCGGGTAGGGACAGCGTCAGAGCCTAACTTAGGAAGAGCAACAGGGCCTGAGTGAGGCCTAGCGTCAGGGCCTTAGCTAGGGACAGTGTCAGGGCATGACTTAGGAGCAACATAAGAGCCACGGTAGGATCAGCCTCAGGGGCTATGTTAAAGATATTATCAGGGCCTCTGTGAGGGACAGCCTCAAGGCCTCACTTAGGGAGAGCATCAGGGCTTCCTTAGGGAGAGTTTCAGGACCTTGGTAAGAGATGAGTTACGATATTAGCTCAGGATAATGTCAGGACTTTAGATATTGATGGTAGCAGGGCCTAAGTAAGGGACAGTGTCAAGGCGTTAGTTAGGAGTAGCGGGCCCCTGATAGGTCCAGTGTCAGGTCCTCAGTTAGCAATAGTGTTAGGGCCTTAGTTAGGGACAGTGTCAGGGCCAGATGTAGGACGAGTATCTAGGCGTTAGTTCGGGACAGTTTCACGGTCTTGGGACTAAATTCAGTGCCTGAGGCAGGCACAACCTAAGGGCTTCAGTTAGCATAAGAGGCAGGACATTAGCTAGTGAGAGTGTCAGTTTAACATGTAGGGATAGTGTCAGGAAATGACGTAAGGATAGTGTGAAGACCTTTGTTACGGAGACTCTCAGGGCCTTATTCAGAACCAGGGTTAGGGCTTCAGGTAGGGACAGCATCAGAGCCTGACTTAGGGAGAGCGATAGGGTCTGAGTGAGGCGTATCATTAGACCCTTAGCTGGGGACACTGTCAGGGCATGACTTAGGAGCAGCCTCAGGGCTTCTGTTGGATCAGCCTTAGGGTCTTAGTTAAAGACATGACCAGGGTCTGAGTTAGTCACAGCATCAAGGCCTGAGTTAGTTAGGGAAAGCTGCAGGGCCTCACTTAGGGACAGCGTCAGGGCTTACTTTGGGACAGTTTCAGGACCTTGGTAAGACATGGGTCAGGATATTAGCTCCGGATAATGTCAGGACTTTAGATATGGATGGCAGCAGCCCTTAGTTAGAGACAGTGTCAGGCCCTGAGTTACGACTAGCATCAGAGCCTTTTTTAGGTACAATGTACGGGACTGAGTTAGGAGTAGAGTCAGGGCCTTAGTTAGTGACAGTGTCAGGGCCTGACTTCGGGAGAGCGACAGGGCCTAAGTGGGGCCTAGCGTCAGGCCCTTTGCTGGGCCCACTGTCAGGGCATGACTTTGGAGCTGCATCAGCGTCTTTGCTGGATCAGCACTAAGGTCTTCGTGAAATACATGATCAGGGCCTGAGTTAGTCACAGCTTCAAGGCTTCAGTTAAGGAAAGCTTCAGGGCCTGAGTTAGGGACAGCCTCAGGTCTTCACTTACGGACAGCGTCAGGGCTTACTTTGGGACAGTTTCAGGACCTTGGAAAGACATAGGTCAGGATATTAGCTCAGGATAATGTCAGGACTTTACATACTGATGGCAGCAGGGCCTTAGTTACAGACAGTTTCAGGGCCTGAGTTAGGCCTAGCATCAGTGACTTTGTTAGGTACAGTGTAAGGGACTGAGTTAGGAGTAGTGTCAGGGCCTTGCTTAGGGACAGTGTCAGGGTCTGAGTTAGGTGTACTGTCAGAGACCTAGTTAGGGACAGTGCTAGGGCCTGAGTTACGATTCGTGTCAAGGCCTTATTTAGGACCAATTTCAGGGCCTTAGTTTGGACTAGCATCAGAGCCATTGTTAGGAATCGTATGAGGGCCTGAGTTAGGCGTACTGGCAGGGCCTTAGCTAGGGACAGTGTTACGGCCTGAGTTAGGATTAGTGTCAAGGCCTTATTTAAGACCAATTTTAGGGCTTTAGTTTGGACTAGCAACAGAGCGTTTGTTAGGTATCATTTCGGGGCCTAAGTTAGGTGCAGTGTCAGGGCCATTGTTAGGGACAGTATCAGGGCCTGACTTAGGAGAAGTTCAGGGCCTTAGCCAGGGAAAGGGTCAGGGCCTTAGTAAGGGATATTATCAGGACCTGAATTAGCAGTAGTGTCAAAAATCCTTAGTGAGGAAAGTTAGGAATAAGTCAGGACTCAGGCCCTGACACTGTCCTTAACTAAGGCCCTGACACTACTCGTAACACAGGCCCTGATCTGATTCCTATCATAGGCCCTGACACTGGTCTTAACTAAGGCCCTGACACTGGCCCTAACTAAAGCTGTGACGCTACTCTTAACTCAGGCACTGACACTGTCCCTAACAAAGCCTCTGACACTACTCCTAACTCAGGCCCTGACACTGTCTCTAACTAAGGCCCTGATACTACTACGAACTCAGCACTGGCACTGTCCCTAACTTAGGCCCTGACTCTACTCCTAACTCAGGAACTGACACTGTCACTAACTAAGGCCCTGACACTGTTCATAACTCACACCCTAACACTACTCCTTAATCATGCCCTGGCAATGTCCCTAACTAAGGCCTTGACACTATTCCTAACTCAGGCACTGATACAATACCTAAGGAAGGCCCTGACATTACTCCTAACTCAGGCCCTGGAAAGGTCCCTAACTAAGGCCGATAAAACTCCTAACTCAGGCACTGACACTGTCCCAAAATGAGGCCCTGAATCTATTCCTAACTGAGGCGCTGATACAATACCTAACGAAGGCACTGATGCTACTCCTAACTAAGGCCCTGAGACTACTCCTAACACAGGCAATGACACAGTCCATAACTAAGGCCCTGACACTATTCCCAACTCAGGCACTGACAGTGTACGTAACTAAAACCCTGACACTACACCTAACTCAGGCACTGACAGTGTCCCTAACAAGGGCCCTCACACTACTCCCAACTCAGTCACTGACCTTTTCCCTAACTGAGGCAATGATACTACTCCCAACTCAGGAACTAAGGCTCTGGATCATTGTGATGACAAGCGCCATGGAGCACTGTGATGACAAGGGTCATGGAGAATTGTGATGACAAGTGCATGGAGCATTGTGATGACAAGGGCCATGGAGAATTGTGGTGACAGAGTTCTTGGGGCATTGTGATGACAGATTTCATGGAGAATTGTGATGAAAATGGCCATGGAGAATTGTGATGAAAGTGGTCATGGAGGATTGTGATGAAAAGCGCTATGGAGCATTGTGATGACAGGGGTCATGGAGAATTGTGATGACAGGTATCATGGAGAATTGTGATGACAAGTGCATGGAGCATTTTGATGACAAGGGCCATGGACAATTGTGATGACAGGGGTCATGGAGATTTGTGATGACAAGGGCCATGGAGCATTGTGATGACAGAGTTCATGGGGCATTGTGATGAAAGCGGTCATGGAGCATTGTGATGAAAATGGTCATGGATCATTGTGATGAAAGTGGTCATGGAGGATTGTGATGAAAAGCGCTATGGAGCATTGTGATGAGAGGGGTCATGGAGCATTGTGATGACAAGTGCCATGGAGCATTGTGATGATAGGAGTCATGGGGCATTGTGATGACAGGGATCTTGGAGCTTTGTGGTGAAAGGGGTCATGGAACATTGTGATTACAACGACCTGGATCATTGTGATAAAAAGGGTCATGGAGCATTGTGATGACAATCACCATGGATCATTGTGATTAGTGGGGTAATGGAGCATTGTCATGAAAGGGGTCATGGATCATTGTGATTACAGGGATCATGGAGCATTTTTACGACAAGAGCGAAGGAGCACTGTGATGCCAAGGGCCATGGATCATGGTGATGACAGGGGTCAGGGAGCATTGTAATGACAGGGCTCATGGAGCATTGTGATGACAATGGTCATGGAGAATTTTGATGAAAGGGGTCATGGAGCATTGTGCTGAAAGTGGTCATGGATCTTTGTGATGACATGCACCAGGGAGCATTGTGATGACAGGGGGCCTGGAGCATTGTGATGACAGGTTTCATGGGGCATTGTGATGACAAGGGCCTTGGAGCATTGTGATGAAAGTGGTCATATGGCATTTTGAATGATAGGGGCCATGGAACATTGTGATGACAAGTGTCATGGAGCCTTGTAATGACAGGGTGCATGGAACATTGTGATGTCACCGCCATGTAGCATTTTAGACAAGGGTCAAGGAGTATTGTGATGATAAGTGCGTGGAACATTGCGAAGACAGGTGTCATGGAGCATTGTGATGATAAGGGCATGGAGCCTTGTGATGACAGGGAGCATGGAACATTGAAATGAAAGGGGGCATGGAACATTGTGATGAAAGTGGTCATGGAGCATTGTGATGAAAGATGTCTGGGAACATTGTGATGAAAGGGGCCATGGGGCATTGTGATGAAAAGGGGTCATGGAGCATTGTGATGACAAGCGCCATGGGGCATTGTGATGGCAAGAGCCATGGAATATTGTGATGAAAAGTCTCATGGACCACTGTGCTGAATGTGGTCATGGAGCATTGTGATGCAAAGCGCCATGGAGCATTGGGATGACAAGCGTCATGGAGCTTTGTGATGAATTGTCGCATGGAACATTGTGATGACAGGGGTTGTGGAGCACTGTGATTACATTGAACATGGAGCATTGTGATGACAAAGGCCATGGAGCATTGTGATGAGAAGGGCATGGAGCATTGTGATGACAAAAGTCATAGAGCAGTGCGATGAAAGGATTAATGGAGCATTGTGATGAAAGGGGTCATGGAGCATTGTGATGACAGGGATTATGCAGCACTGTGATTACAGGGGTAATTGTGATGCATTGTGATGAAAGGGGACATGAGAGAGGGGTAATGGAGCATTCTGATGAAAGTTTTCATAGCTCATTGTGATGAAAAGGGGCATGGAGCATTGTGAGGAAAAGGGTTATGGAGCACTGTGATTACAGGGGTAATTTAGAGCACTGTGATGAACGGGGACCTGGAGCAATTTGATGACAGGGGTCATGGGGCATTGTGAGGACAAGGGCCATGAAGCATTGTGATGACAGGTGTCATTTGGCTTTGTGAATGACAGGGGACCTGGAGCCTTGTGTTGACAAGGGTAATGGAGCATTGTGATGACCGGGGTCATGGAGCATTGTGATGACAGGGGGCATGGAGCATTGTGATCACAAGAGCATGGAACATTGTGAGACAAGGGTCATGGGCCAATGTGATGACATGGGGTATTGAGCATTGTGATGACAATGGTATGTAGCATTGCGATAACACGGGTCATGAAGCATTGTGATGACAATGGTCATGGCGCATTTTGATGAAAGGGGTCACGGAGCATTGTGACGGAAGGGGTCATGGAGCATTGTGATGACAGGGTTCATGGGGCATTGTGATGAAAAGGGCGTGGAGCATTGTGATGACAGTGGTCACGGAACATTGTGACGATAAGGGCATGGAGCCTAGTGAGGGACAGTCTAGCGGTCTTGGGACTAAATCCAGTGCCTGAGGTAGGCACAGCATAAGGTCTTTAGTTAGCATAAGAGGTAGGATATTAGCTCGGGACAGGGTTAGGGTGAAGGCTAGGAATCGTGTCAGGAAATGACCTAAGGATAGTGTGAAGACCTTTGTTACTGAGAATATCAGGGCCTTATTCAGAACCAGTGTTAGGGCTTCAGGTAGGGACAGTATCAGGGCCTGACTTAGGGAGAGCGACAGGGTCTGAGTGAGGCCTAATGACAGGCCCTTAGCTGGGGACACTGTCAGGGAGTGACTTAGGAGCAGCATCAGTGCCTTTGTTGGATCAGCTTTAGGCTCTTAGTTAAAGATGACCAGAACCCTAGTTAGTCACAGCGTCAAGGCCTCAGTTAGGGAAAGCTTCAGGGCCTGAGTTACGGACAGCCTCAGGTCTTCACTTAAAGACAGCGACAGGGCTTTCTTAGGGAGAGTGTCAAGACCTTGGTTAGAAATGGGTCAGGATATTATCTCAGGAGAGTGTCAGGATTTTAGTTATTGCTGGCAGCAGGGCCTATATTAGGGACAGATTCTGGGCCTTTGTTAGAGACAGTGTCGTGGCCTTAGTTAGGAGTAGTCAGGGCCTTAGTTAGGGAGAGCATTAGGGTTTCAGTCAGCATAAGATGCAGGAGATTATCTCGGGACAGAGTCAGGTCCCAGGCCAGAGATAGTGAAAGGAAATGACCAAGGGATAACGAGAAGACCTTAGTCATTGAGAGCATCAGGGCCTTAGTTAGCAGCAGCGTGAGGGCCTTAATCAGGACCAGTGCCAGCGCTTGATGTACGGACAGCGTCAGAGCCTAACTAAGGTACAGCAACAGGGCCTAAGTGAGGCCTATCTTTGGGGCCTGAGTAAAGGACAGTATCAGGGCAGGACTTAGGAGCAGCAGAAAGGCCTCTGTAGGATCAGCATTAGGGTCTTCGTTAAAGATATTATCAGGGCCTCTGTTAGGGACAGCCTCAAGGTCTCACTTAGGGACAGCGTCAGGGCTTACTTTGGGAAAGTTTCAGGACCTTGGGAAGACATGGGTCAGGATATTAGCTCAGGATAATGTCAGGTGTTCAGATATTGACGGCAGCAGGGCCTTAGTTAGAGGCAGTGTCAGGCCTAAGTTAGGACTAGCATCAGAGCCTTTGTTAGGTACAGTGTCAGTGACTGAGTTAGGTGTAGTGTCAGGGCCTTAGTTAGGGACAGTGTCAGGACCTGCGTTAGCACGAGCCTCCAGGCCTCAGTTAGGGACAGGTTCACGGCCTCGGACCTAAATTCAGGGCCTCATTTAGGGACAGAATCACAGATTTAGCTAGCAAAAGAGGATCTACAGCTGAAAGCAACTTGAACACCACCACAAGCAGATGCAGAAGTGAACCATGCCCGCCCCTATGAAGGAATATGCCACAGCAGTTGAGTACATTTTGTTTAAAGTTAGTAACACTATAAAAATGATGTTTTTAAGAAAACCATATTCAGAAGATGAAAGAATCTCGTTCTAAAGAATCTCTTTAGCTAATCTCGACATTAGCTAAAGAGAAGGTTAGGTTAAGATCTAGGGATAGTGTCAGGAAATGACCTAGGGATAGTGTCAAGACCTTAGTTACTTAGAGCATCAGGGCCTAATTAAGGACCAGTAAGTGTCAGGGCTTCGGGTAGGGACAGCGTCAGAGCCTGACTTAGGGAGAGCGACAGGGCCTGAGTGAGGCCTAGCGTCAGGGCCTTAGCTAGGGACAGTGTCAGGGCATGACTTAGGAGCAACATAAGAGCCACGGTAGGATCAGCCTCAGGGACTATGTTAAAGATATTATCAGGGCCTCTGGGAGGGACAGCCTCAAGGCCTCACTTAGGGAGAGCATCAGGGCTTCCTTAGGGAGAGTTTCAGGACCTTGGTAAGAGATGAGTTAGGATATTAGCTCAGGATAATGTCAGGACTTTAGATATTGATGGTAGCAGGGCCTAAGGAAGGGACAGTGTCAAGGCGTTAGTTAGGAGTAGCGGGCCCCTGATAGGTCCAGTGTCAGGTCCTCAGTTAGCAATAGTGTTAGGGCCTTAGTTAGGGACAGTGTCAGGGCCAGATGTAGGACGAGCATCTAGGCCTTAGTTCGGGACAGATTCACGGTCTTGGGACTAAATTCAGTGCCTGAGGCAGGCACAACCTAAGGGCTTCAGTTAGCATAAGAGGCAGGACATTAGCTAGTGAGAGTGTCAGTTTAACATGTAGGGATAGTGTCAGGAAATGACCTAAGGATAGTGTGAAGACCTTTGTTACGGAGACTCTCAGGGCCTTATTCAGAACCAGGGTTAGGGCTTCAGGTAGGGACAGCATCAGAGCCTGACTTAGGGAGAGCGATAGGGTCTGAGTGAGGCCTAGCATCAGACCCTTAGCTGGGGACACTGTCAGGGCATGACTTAGGAGCAGCCTCAGGGCCTCTGTTGGATCAGCCTTAGGGTCTTAGTTAAAGACATGACCAGGGTCTGAGTTAGTCACAGCATCAAGGCCTGAGTTAGTTAGGGAAAGCTGCAGGGCCTCACTTAGGGACAGCGTCAGGGCTTACTTTGGGACAGTTTCAGGACCTTGGTAAGACATGGGTCAGGATATTAGCTCCGGATAATGTCAGGACTTTAGATATTGATGGCAGCAGCCCTTAGTTAGAGACAGTGTCAGGCCCTGAGTTACGACTAGCATCAGAGCCTTTGTTAGGTACAATGTACGGGACTGAGTTAGGAGTAGAGTCAGGGCCTTAGTTAGTGACAGTGTCAGGGCCTGACTTCGGGAGAGCGACAGGGCCTGAGTGGGGCCTAGCGCCAGGCCCTTTGCTGGGCAGACTGTCAGGGCATGACTTTGGAGCAGCATCAGCGTCTTTGCTGGATCAGCACTAAGGTCTTCGTGAAATACATGATCAGGGCCTGAGTTAGTCACAGCTTCAAGGCTTCAGTTAAGGAAAGCTTCAGGGCCTGAGTTAGGGACAGCCTCAGGTCTTCACTTACGGACAGCGTCAGGGCTTCCTTTGGGACAGTTTCAGGACCTTGGAAAGACATAGGTCAGGATATTAGCTCAGGATAATGTCAGGACTTTACATACTGATGGCAGCAGGGCCTTAGTTACAGACAGTTTCAGGGCCTGAGTTAGGCCTAGCATCAGTGACTTTGTTAGGTACAGTGTAAGGGACTGAGTTAGGAATAGTGTCAGGCCCTTGCTTAGGGACAGTGTCAGGGTCTGAGTTAGGTGTACTGTCAGAGACCTAGTTAGGGACAGTGCTAGGGCCTGAGTTACGATTCGTGTCAAGGCCTTATTTAGGACCAATTTCAGGGCCTTAGTTTGGACTAGCATCAGAGCCATTGTTAGGAATCGTATGAGGGCCTGAGTTAGGCGTACTGTCAGGGCCTTAGCTAGGGACAGTGTTAGGGCCTGAGTTAGGATTAGTGTCAAGGCCTTATTTAAGACCAATTTTAGGGCTTTAGTTTGGACTAGCAACAGAGCCTTTGTTAGGTATCATTTCGGGGCCTAAGTTAGGTGTAGTGTCAGGGCCATTGTTAGGGACAGTATCAGGGCCTGACTTCGGAGAAGTTCAGGGCCTTAGCCAGGGAAAGGGTCAGGGCCTTAGTAAGGGATATTATCAGGACCTGAATTAGCAGTAGTGTCAAAAATCCTTAGTGAGGAAAGTTAGGAATAAGTCAGGACTCAGGCCCTGACACTGTCCTTAACTAAGGCCCTGACACTACTCGTAACACAGGCCCTGATCTGATTCCTATCATAGGCCCTGACACTGGTCTTAACTAAGGCCCTGACACTGGCCCTAACTAAAGCTGTGACGCTACTCTTAACTCAGGCACTGACACTGTCCCTAACAAAGCCTCTGACACTACTCCTAACTCAGGCCCTGACACTGTCTCTAACTAAGGCCCTGATACTACTACGAACTCAGCACTGGCACTGTCCCTAACTTAGGCCCTGACTCTACTCCTAACTCAGGAACTGACACTGTCACTAACTAAGGCCCTGACACTGTTCATAACTCACACCCTAACACTACTCCTAAATCATGCCCTGGCAATGTCCCTAACTAAGGCCTTGACACTATTCCTAACTCAGGCACTGATACAATACCTAAGGAAGGCCCTGACATTACTCCTAACTCAGGCCCTGAAAAGGTCCCTAACTAAGGCCGACAAAACTCCTAACTCAGGCACTGACACTGTCCCAAAATAAGGCCCTGAATCTATTCCTAACTGAGGCGCTGATACAATACCTAACGAAGGCACTGATGCTACTCCTAACTAAGGCCCTGACACTACTCCTAACTCAGGCAATGAGACAGTCCATAACTAAGGCCCTGACACTATTCCCAACTCAGGCACTGACAGTGTACGTAACTAAAACCCTGACATTACACCTAACTCAGGCACTGACAGTGTCCCTAACAAGGGCCCTCACACTACTCCCAACTCAGTCACTGACATTTTCCCTAATTGAGGCAATGATACTACTCCCAACTCAGGAACTAAGGCTCTGGATCATGGTGATGACAAGCGCCATGGAGCACTGTGATGACAAGGGTCATGGAGAATTGTGCTGACATGTGCATGGAGCATTGTGATGACAAGGGCCATGGAGAATTGTGATGACAGAGTTCTTGGGGCATTGTGATGACAGAGTTCATGGAGCATTGTGATGAAAATGGTCATGGAGCATTGTGATGAAAGTGGTCATGGAGGATTGTGATGAAAAGCGCTATGGAGCATTGTGATGACAGGGGTCATGGAGAATTGTGATGACAGGGGTCATGGAGAATTGTGATGACAGGGGTCATGGAGAATTGTGATGAAAATGGCCATGGAGCATTGTGATGACAGAGTTCATGGGGCATTGTGATGAAAGTGGTCATGGAGCATTGTGATGAAAATGGTCATGGAGCATTGTGATGAAAGTGGTCATGGAGGATTGTGATGAAAAGCGCTATGGAGCATTCTGATGACAGGGGTCATGGAGCATTGTGATGACAAGTGCCATGGAGCATTGTGATGATAGGAGTCATGGGGCGTTGAGATGACAGGGATCTTGGAGCTTTGTGGTGAAAGGGGTCATGGAACATTGTGATTACAACGACCTGGAGCATTGTGATAACAAGGGTCATGGAGCATTGTGATGACAATCACCATGGATCATTGTGATTAGTGGGGTAATGGAGCATTGTCATGAAAGGGGTCATGGATCATTGTGATTACAGGGAATCGAGGAGCATTGTTTTGACAAGCTCCAGGGATCATTGTGATGAAAGGGGAAAAGGAGAATTGTGATGAAAGGAATCATGGATCATTGTGATGACAGGGATCATGGAGCATTGTTACGACAAGAGCGAAGGAGTACTGTGATGACAAGGGCCATGGATCATGGTGATGACAGGGGTCAGGGAGCATTGTAATGACAGGGCTCATGGAGCATTGTGATCTCAATGGTCATGGAGAATGTTGATGAAAGGGGTCATGGAGCATTGTGCTGAAAGTGGTCATGGATCTTTGTGATGACATGCAGCAGGGAGCATTGTGATGACAAGGGCCATGGATCATTGTGATGACAGTGGTTATGGAGCATTGAGATGAAAGGTGTCATGGCTCATTGTGATGACAGGGGGCCTGGAGCATTGTGATGACAGGGTTCATGGGGCATTGTGATGACAAGGGCCTTGGAGCATTGTGATGAAAGTGGTCATATGGCATTTTGAATAATAGGGGCCATGGAACATTGTGATGACAAGTGGTCATATGGCATTTTGAATGATAGGGGCCATGGAACATTGTGATGACAAGCGTAATGGAGCTTTGTGATGAAATGTCTCATGGAACATTGTGATGACAGGGGTCGTGGACCACTGTGATTACATTGAACATGGAGCATTGTGATGACAAAGGCCATGGAGCATTGTGATGACAAAAGTCATAGAGCAGTGCGATGAAAGGATTAATGGAGCATTGTGATGAAAGGGGTCATGGAGCATTGTGATGACAGGGGGCATGGAGCACTGTGATGAAAGGGGTTATGGAGCACTGTGATTACAGGGGTAATTGTGATGCATTGTGATGAAAGGGGACATGAGAGAGGGGTAATGGAGCATTCTGATGAAAGTTTTCATGGCTCATTGTGATGAAAAGGGGCATGGAGCATTGTGAGGAAAAGGGTTATGGAGCACTGTGGTTTCAGGGGTAATTTAGAGCATTGTGATAAACGGGGACCTGGAGCAATTTGATGACAGGGGTCATGGGGCATTGTGAGGACAAGGGCCATGAAGCATTGTGATGACAGGGGTCATTTGGCTTTGTGAATGACAGGGGACCTGGAGCATTGTGATGACAAGGGTAATGGAGCATTGTGATGACCGGGGTCATGGAGCATTGTGATGACAGGGGGCATGGAGCATTGTGATCACAAGAGCATGGAACATTGTGAGACAAGGGTCATGGGCCAATGTGATGACATGGGGTATGGAGCATTGTGATGACAATGGTATGTAGCATTGCGATGACACGGGTCATGAAGCATTGCGATGAGAGTGGTCATGGAGCTTTGGGATGCCAGGGGTCACGGAGCATTGTGATGACAATGGTCATGGCACATTTTGATGAAAGGGGTCACGGAGCATTGTGATGGAAGGGGTCATGGAGCATTGTGATGACAGGGGTCATGGGGCATTGTGATGAAAAGGGCGTGGAGCATTGTGATGACAGTGGTCACAGAACATTGTGACGATAAGGGCATGGAGCCTAGTGAGGGACAGTCTAGCGGTCTTGGGGCTAAATTCAGTGCCTGAGGTAGGCACAGCATAAGGTCTTTAGTTAGCATAAGAGGTAGGATGTTAGCTCGGGACAGGGTTAGGGTGAAGGCTAGGAATCGTGTCAGGAAATGACCTAAGGATAGTGTGAAGACCTTTGTTACTGAGAATATCAGGGCCTTATTCAGAACCAGTGTTAGGGCTTCAGGTAGGGACAGTATCAGGGCCTGACTTAGGGAGAGCGACAGGGTCTGAGTGAGGCCTAATGACAGGCCCTTAGCTGGGGACACTGTCAGGGAGTGACTTAGGAGCAGCATCAGTGCCTTTGTTGGATCAGCTTTAGGCTCTTAGTTAAAGATGACCAGAACCCTAGTTAGTCACAGCGTCAAGGCCTCAGTTAGGGAAAGCTTCAGGGCCTGAGTTACGGACAGCCTCAGGTCTTCACTTAAAGACAGCGACAGGGCTTTCTTAGGGAGAGTGTCAAGACCTTGGTTAGAAATGGGTCAGGATATTATCTCAGGAGAGTGTCAGGATTTTAGTTATTGCTGGCAGCAGGGCCTATATTAGGGACAGATTCTGGGCCTTTGTTAGAGACAGTGTCGTGGCCTTAGTTAGGAGTAGTCAGGGCCTTAGTTAGGGAGAGCATTAGGGTTTCAGTCAGCATAAGATGCAGGAGATTATCTCGGGACAGAGTCAGGTCCCAGGCCAGAGATAGTGAAAGGAAATGACCAAGGGATAACGAGAAGACCTTAGTCATTGAGAGCATCAGGGCCTTAGTTAGCAGCAGCGTGAGGGCCTTAATCAGGACCAGTGCCAGCGCTTGATGTACGGACAGCGTCAGAGCCTAACTAAGGTACAGCAACAGGGCCTAAGTGAGGCCTATCTTTGGGGCCTGAGTAAAGGACAGTATCAGGGCAGGACTTAGGAGCAGCAGAAAGGCCTCTGTAGGATCAGCATTAGGGTCTTCGTTAAAGATATTATCAGGGCCTCTGTTAGGGACAGCCTCAAGGTCTCACTTAGGGACAGCGTCAGGGCTTACTTTGGGAAAGTTTCAGGACCTTGGGAAGACATGGGTCAGGATATTAGCTCAGGATAATGTCAGGTGTTCAGATATTGACGGCAGCAGGGCCTTAGTTAGAGGCAGTGTCAGGCCTAAGTTAGGACTAGCATCAGAGCCTTTGTTAGGTACAGTGTCAGTGACTGAGTTAGGTGTAGTGTCAGGGCCTTAGTTAGGGACAGTGTCAGGACCTGCGTTAGCACGAGCCTCCAGGCCTCAGTTAGGGACAGGTTCACGGCCTCGGACCTAAATTCAGGGCCTCATTTAGGGACAGAATCACAGATTTAGCTAGCAAAAGAGGATCTACAGCTGAAAGCAACTTGAACACCACCACAAGCAGATGCAGAAGTGAACCATGCCCGCCCCTATGAAGGAATATGCCACAGCAGTTGAGTACATTTTGTTTAAAGTTAGTAACACTATAAAAATGATGTTTTTAAGAAAACCATATTCAGAAGATGAAAGAATCTCGTTCTAAAGAATCTCTTTAGCTAATCTCGACATTAGCTAAAGAGAAGGTTAGGTTAAGATCTAGGGATAGTGTCAGGAAATGACCTAGGGATAGTGTCAAGACCTTAGTTACTTAGAGCATCAGGGCCTAATTAAGGACCAGTAAGTGTCAGGGCTTCGGGTAGGGACAGCGTCAGAGCCTGACTTAGGGAGAGCGACAGGGCCTGAGTGAGGCCTAGCGTCAGGGCCTTAGCTAGGGACAGTGTCAGGGCATGACTTAGGAGCAACATAAGAGCCACGGTAGGATCAGCCTCAGGGACTATGTTAAAGATATTATCAGGGCCTCTGGGAGGGACAGCCTCAAGGCCTCACTTAGGGAGAGCATCAGGGCTTCCTTAGGGAGAGTTTCAGGACCTTGGTAAGAGATGAGTTAGGATATTAGCTCAGGATAATGTCAGGACTTTAGATATTGATGGTAGCAGGGCCTAAGGAAGGGACAGTGTCAAGGCGTTAGTTAGGAGTAGCGGGCCCCTGATAGGTCCAGTGTCAGGTCCTCAGTTAGCAATAGTGTTAGGGCCTTAGTTAGGGACAGTGTCAGGGCCAGATGTAGGACGAGCATCTAGGCCTTAGTTCGGGACAGATTCACGGTCTTGGGACTAAATTCAGTGCCTGAGGCAGGCACAACCTAAGGGCTTCAGTTAGCATAAGAGGCAGGACATTAGCTAGTGAGAGTGTCAGTTTAACATGTAGGGATAGTGTCAGGAAATGACCTAAGGATAGTGTGAAGACCTTTGTTACGGAGACTCTCAGGGCCTTATTCAGAACCAGGGTTAGGGCTTCAGGTAGGGACAGCATCAGAGCCTGACTTAGGGAGAGCGATAGGGTCTGAGTGAGGCCTAGCATCAGACCCTTATCTGGGGACACTGTCAGGGCATGACTTAGGAGCAGCCTCAGGGCCTCTGCTGGATCAGCCTTAGGGTCTTAGTTAAAGACATGACCAGGGTCTGAGTTAGTCACAGCATCAAGGCCTGAGTTAGTTAGGGAAAGCTGCAGGGCCTCACTTAGGGACAGCGTCAGGGCTTACTTTGGGACAGTTTCAGGACCTTGGTAAGACATGGGTCAGGATATTAGCTCCGGATAATGTCAGGACTTTAGATATGGATGGCAGCAGCCCTTAGTTAGAGACAGTGTCAGGCCCTGAGTTACGACTAGCATCAGAGCCTTTTTTAGGTACAATGTACGGGACTGAGTTAGGAGTAGAGTCAGGGCCTTAGTTAGTGACAGTGTCAGGGCCTGACTTCGGGAGAGCGACAGGGCCTGAGTGGGGCCTAGCGTCAGGCCCTTTGCTGGGCCCACTGTCAGGGCATGACTTTGGAGCTGCATCAGCGTCTTTGCTGGATCAGCACTAAGGTCTTCGTGAAATACATGATCAGGGCCTGAGTTAGTCACAGCTTCAAGGCTTCAGTTAAGGAAAGCTTCAGGGCCTGAGTTAGGGACAGCCTCAGGTCTTCACTTACGGACAGCGTCAGGGCTTACTTTGGGACAGTTTCAGGACCTTGGAAAGACATAGGTCAGGATATTAGCTCAGGATAATGTCAGGACTTTACATACTGATGGCAGCAGGGCCTTAGTTACAGACAGTTTCAGGGCCTGAGTTAGGCCTAGCATCAGTGACTTTGTTAGGTACAGTGTAAGGGACTGAGTTAGGAGTAGTGTCAGGGCCTTGCTTAGGGACAGTGTCAGGGTCTGAGTTAGGTGTACTGTCAGAGACCTAGTTAGGGACAGTGCTAGGGCCTGAGTTACGATTCGTGTCAAGGCCTTATTTAGGACCAATTTCAGGGCCTTAGTTTGGACTAGCATCAGAGCCATTGTTAGGAATCGTATGAGGGCCTGAGTTAGGCGTACTGGCAGGGCCTTAGCTAGGGACAGTGTTACGGCCTGAGTTAGGATTAGTGTCAAGGCCTTATTTAAGACCAATTTTAGGGCTTTAGTTTGGACTAGCAACAGAGCGTTATTTAGGTATCATTTCGGGGCCTAAGTTAGGTGCAGTGTCAGGGCCATTGTTAGGGACAGTATCAGGGCCTGACTTAGGAGAAGTTCAGGGCCTTAGCCAGGGAAAGGGTCAGGGCCTTAGTAAGGGATATTATCAGGACCTGAATTAGCAGTAGTGTCAAAAATCCTTAGTGAGGAATGTTAGGAATAAGTCAGGACTCAGGCCCTGACACTGTCCTTAACTAAGGCCCTGACACTACTCGTAACACAGGCCCTGATCTGATTCCTATCATAGGCCCTGACACTGGTCTTAACTAAGGCCCTGACACTGGCCCTAACTAAAGCTGTGACGCTACTCTTAACTCAGGCACTGACACTGTCCCTAACAAAGCCTCTGACACTACTCCTAACTCAGGCCCTGACACTGTCTCTAACTAAGGCCCTGATACTACTACGAACTCAGCACTGGCACTGTCCCTAACTTAGGCCCTGACTCTACTCCTAACTCAGGAACTGACACTGTCACTAACTAAGGCCCTGACACTGTTCATAACTCACACCCTACCACTACTCCTTAATCATGCCCTGGCAATGTCCCTAACTAAGGCCTTGACACTATTCCTAACTCAGGCACTGATACAATACCTAAGGAAGGCCCTGACATTACTCCTAACTCAGGCCCTGGAAAGGTCCCTAACTAAGGCCGATAAAACTCCTAACTCAGGCACTGACACTGTCCCAAAATGAGGCCCTGAATCTATTCCTAACTGAGGCGCTGATACAATACCTAACGAAGGCACTGATGCTACTCCTAACTAAGGCCCTGAGACTACTCCTAACACAGGCAATGACACAGTCCATAACTAAGGCCCTGACACTATTCCCAACTCAGGCACTGACAGTGTACGTAACTAAAACCCTGACACTACACCTAACTCAGGCACTGACAGTGTCCCTAACAAGGGCCCTCACACTACTCCCAACTCAGTCACTGACCTTTTCCCTAACTGAGGCAATGATACTACTCCCAACTCAGGAACTAAGGCTCTGGATCATTGTGATGACAAGCGCCATGGAGCACTGTGATGACAAGGGTCATGGAGAATTGTGATGACAAGTGCATGGAGCATTGTGATGACAAGGGCCATGGAGAATTGTGGTGACAGAGTTCTTGGGGCATTGTGATGACAGATTTCATGGAGAATTGTGATGAAAATGGCCATGGAGAATTGTGATGAAAGTGGTCATGGAGGATTGTGATGAAAAGCGCTATGGAGCATTGTGATGACAGGGGTCATGGAGAATTGTGATGACAGGTATCATGGAGAATTGTGATGACAAGTGCATGGAGCATTTTGATGACAAGGGCCATGGACAATTGTGATGACAGGGGTCATGGAGATTTGTGATGACAAGGGCCATGGAGCATTGTGATGACAGAGTTCATGGGGCATTGTGATGAAAGCGGTCATGGAGCATTGTGATGAAAATGGTCATGGATCATTGTGATGAAAGTGGTCATGGAGGATTGTGATGAAAAGCGCTATGGAGCATTGTGATGAGAGGGGTCATGGAGCATTGTGATGACAAGTGCCATGGAGCATTGTGATGATAGGAGTCATGGGGCATTGTGATGACAGGGATCTTGGAGCTTTGTGGTGAAAGGGGTCATGGAACATTGTGATTACAACGACCTGGATCATTGTGATAAAAAGGGTCATGGAGCATTGTGATGACAATCACCATGGATCATTGTGATTAGTGGGGTAATGGAGCATTGTCATGAAAGGGGTCATGGATCATTGTGATTACAGGGATCATGGAGCATTTTTACGACAAGAGCGAAGGAGCACTGTGATGCCAAGGGCCATGGATCATGGTGATGACAGGGGTCAGGGAGCATTGTAATGACAGGGCTCATGGAGCATTGTGATGACAATGGTCATGGAGAATTTTGATGAAAGGGGTCATGGAGCATTGTGCTGAAAGTGGTCATGGATCTTTGTGATGACATGCACCAGGGAGCATTGTGATGACAGGGGGCCTGGAGCATTGTGATGACAGGTTTCATGGGGCATTGTGATGACAAGGGCCTTGGAGCATTGTGATGAAAGTGGTCATATGGCATTTTGAATGATAGGGGCCATGGAACATTGTGATGACAAGTGTCATGGAGCCTTGTAATGACAGGGTGCATGGAACATTGTGATGTCACCGCCATGTAGCATTTTAGACAAGGGTCAAGGAGTATTGTGATGATAAGTGCGTGGAACATTGCGAAGACAGGTGTCATGGAGCATTGTGATGATAAGGGCATGGAGCCTTGTGATGACAGGGAGCATGGAACATTGAAATGAAAGGGGGCATGGAACATTGTGATGAAAGTGGTCATGGAGCATTGTGATGAAAGATGTCTGGGAACATTGTGATGAAAGGGGCCATGGGGCATTGTGATGAAAAGGGGTCATGGAGCATTGTGATGACAAGCGCCATGGGGCATTGTGATGGCAAGAGCCATGGAATATTGTGATGAAAAGTCTCATGGACCACTGTGATGAATGTGGTCATGGAGCATTGTGATGCAAAGCGCCATGGAGCATTGGGATGACAAGCGTCATGGAGCTTTGTGATGAATTGTCGCATGGAACATTGTGATGACAGGGGTTGTGGAGCACTGTGATTACATTGAACATGGAGCATTGTGATGACAAAGGCCATGGAGCATTGTGATGAGAAGGGCATGGAGCATTGTGATGACAAAAGTCATAGAGCAGTGCGATGAAAGGATTAATGGAGCATTGTGATGAAAGGGGTCATGGAGCATTGTGATGACAGGGGGCATGGAGCACTGTGATGATAGGGGTTATGCAGCACTGTGATTACAGGGGTAATTGTGATGCATTGTGATGAAAGGGGACATGAGAGAGGGGTAATGGAGCATTCTGATGAAAGTTTTCATAGCTCATTGTGATGAAAAGGGGCATGGAGCATTGTGAGGAAAAGGGTTATGGAGCACTGTGATTACAGGGGTAATTTAGAGCACTGTGATGAACGGGGACCTGGAGCAATTTGATGACAGGGGTCATGGGGCATTGTGAGGACAAGGGCCATGAAGCATTGTGATGACAGGTGTCATTTGGCTTTGTGAATGACAGGGGACCTGGAGCCTTGTGTTGACAAGGGTAATGGAGCATTGTGATGACCGGGGTCATGGAGCATTGTGATGACAGGGGGCATGGAGCATTGTGATCACAAGAGCATGGAACATTGTGAGACAAGGGTCATGGGCCAATGTGATGACATGGGGTATTGAGCATTGTGATGACAATGGTATGTAGCATTGCGATAACACGGGTCATGAAGCATTGTGATGACAATGGTCATGGCGCATTTTGATGAAAGGGGTCACGGAGCATTGTGACGGAAGGGGTCATGGAGCATTGTGATGACAGGGTTCATGGGGCATTGTGATGAAAAGGGCGTGGAGCATTGTGATGACAGTGGTCACGGAACATTGTGACGATAAGGGCATGGAGCCTAGTGAGGGACAGTCTAGCGGTCTTGGGACTAAATCCAGTGCCTGAGGTAGGCACAGCATAAGGTCTTTAGTTAGCATAAGAGGTAGGATATTAGCTCGGGACAGGGTTAGGGTGAAGGCTAGGAATCGTGTCAGGAAATGACCTAAGGATAGTGTGAAGACCTTTGTTACTGAGAATATCAGGGCCTTATTCAGAACCAGTGTTAGGGCTTCAGGTAGGGACAGTATCAGGGCCTGACTTAGGGAGAGCGACAGGGTCTGAGTGAGGCCTAATGACAGGCCCTTAGCTGGGGACACTGTCAGGGAGTGACTTAGGAGCAGCATCAGTGCCTTTGTTGGATCAGCTTTAGGCTCTTAGTTAAAGATGACCAGAACCCTAGTTAGTCACAGCGTCAAGGCCTCAGTTAGGGAAAGCTTCAGGGCCTGAGTTACGGACAGCCTCAGGTCTTCACTTAAAGACAGCGACAGGGCTTTCTTAGGGAGAGTGTCAAGACCTTGGTTAGAAATGGGTCAGGATATTATCTCAGGAGAGTGTCAGGATTTTAGTTATTGCTGGCAGCAGGGCCTATATTAGGGACAGATTCTGGGCCTTTGTTAGAGACAGTGTCGTGGCCTTAGTTAGGAGTAGTCAGGGCCTTAGTTAGGGAGAGCATTAGGGTTTCAGTCAGCATAAGATGCAGGAGATTATCTCGGGACAGAGTCAGGTCCCAGGCCAGAGATAGTGAAAGGAAATGACCAAGGGATAACGAGAAGACCTTAGTCATTGAGAGCATCAGGGCCTTAGTTAGCAGCAGCGTGAGGGCCTTAATCAGGACCAGTGCCAGCGCTTGATGTACGGACAGCGTCAGAGCCTAACTAAGGTACAGCAACAGGGCCTAAGTGAGGCCTATCTTTGGGGCCTGAGTAAAGGACAGTATCAGGGCAGGACTTAGGAGCAGCAGAAAGGCCTCTGTAGGATCAGCATTAGGGTCTTCGTTAAAGATATTATCAGGGCCTCTGTTAGGGACAGCCTCAAGGTCTCACTTAGGGACAGCGTCAGGGCTTACTTTGGGAAAGTTTCAGGACCTTGGGAAGACATGGGTCAGGATATTAGCTCAGGATAATGTCAGGTGTTCAGATATTGACGGCAGCAGGGCCTTAGTTAGAGGCAGTGTCAGGCCTAAGTTAGGACTAGCATCAGAGCCTTTGTTAGGTACAGTGTCAGTGACTGAGTTAGGTGTAGTGTCAGGGCCTTAGTTAGGGACAGTGTCAGGACCTGCGTTAGCACGAGCCTCCAGGCCTCAGTTAGGGACAGGTTCACGGCCTCGGACCTAAATTCAGGGCCTCATTTAGGGACAGAATCACAGATTTAGCTAGCAAAAGAGGATCTACAGCTGAAAGCAACTTGAACACCACCACAAGCAGATGCAGAAGTGAACCATGCCCGCCCCTATGAAGGAATATGCCACAGCAGTTGAGTACATTTTGTTTAAAGTTAGTAACACTATAAAAATGATGTTTTTAAGAAAACCATATTCAGAAGATGAAAGAATCTCGTTCTAAAGAATCTCTTTAGCTAATCTCGACATTAGCTAAAGAGAAGGTTAGGTTAAGATCTAGGGATAGTGTCAGGAAATGACCTAGGGATAGTGTCAAGACCTTAGTTACTTAGAGCATCAGGGCCTAATTAAGGACCGGTAAGTGTCAGGGCTTCGGGTAGGGACAGCGTCAGAGCCTGACTTAGGGAGAGCGACAGGGCCTGAGTGAGGCCTAGCGTCAGGGCCTTAGCTAGGGACAGTGTCAGGGCATGACTTAGGAGCAACATAAGAGCCACGGTAGGATCAGCCTCAGGGACTATGTTAAAGATATTATCAGGGCCTCTGGGAGGGACAGCCTCAAGGCCTCACTTAGGGAGAGCATCAGGGCTTCCTTAGGGAGAGTTTCAGGACCTTGGTAAGAGATGAGTTAGGATATTAGCTCAGGATAATGTCAGGACTTTAGATATTGATGGTAGCAGGGCCTAAGGAAGGGACAGTGTCAAGGCGTTAGTTAGGAGTAGCGGGCCCCTGATAGGTCCAGTGTCAGGTCCTCAGTTAGCAATAGTGTTAGGGCCTTAGTTAGGGACAGTGTCAGGGCCAGATGTAGGACGAGCATCTAGGCCTTAGTTCGGGACAGATTCACGGTCTTGGGACTAAATTCAGTGCCTGAGGCAGGCACAACCTAAGGGCTTCAGTTAGCATAAGAGGCAGGACATTAGCTAGTGAGAGTGTCAGTTTAACATGTAGGGATAGTGTCAGGAAATGACCTAAGGATAGTGTGAAGACCTTTGTTACGGAGACTCTCAGGGCCTTATTCAGAACCAGGGTTAGGGCTTCAGGTAGGGACAGCATCAGAGCCTGACTTAGGGAGAGCGATAGGGTCTGAGTGAGGCCTAGCATCAGACCCTTAGCTGGGGACACTGTCAGGGCATGACTTAGGAGCAGCCTCAGGGCCTCTGTTGGATCAGCCTTAGGGTCTTAGTTAAAGACATGACCAGGGTCTGAGTTAGTCACAGCATCAAGGCCTGAGTTAGTTAGGGAAAGCTGCAGGGCCTCACTTAGGGACAGCGTCAGGGCTTACTTTGGGACAGTTTCAGGACCTTGGTAAGACATGGGTCAGGATATTAGCTCCGGATAATGTCAGGACTTTAGATATTGATGGCAGCAGCCCTTAGTTAGAGACAGTGTCAGGCCCTGAGTTACGACTAGCATCAGAGCCTTTGTTAGGTACAATGTACGGGACTGAGTTAGGAGTAGAGTCAGGGCCTTAGTTAGTGACAGTGTCAGGGCCTGACTTCGGGAGAGCGACAGGGCCTGAGTGGGGCCTAGCGCCAGGCCCTTTGCTGGGCAGACTGTCAGGGCATGACTTTGGAGCAGCATCAGCGTCTTTGCTGGATCAGCACTAAGGTCTTCGTGAAATACATGATCAGGGCCTGAGTTAGTCACAGCTTCAAGGCTTCAGTTAAGGAAAGCTTCAGGGCCTGAGTTAGGGACAGCCTCAGGTCTTCACTTACGGACAGCGTCAGGGCTTCCTTTGGGACAGTTTCAGGACCTTGGAAAGACATAGGTCAGGATATTAGCTCAGGATAATGTCAGGACTTTACATACTGATGGCAGCAGGGCCTTAGTTACAGACAGTTTCAGGGCCTGAGTTAGGCCTAGCATCAGTGACTTTGTTAGGTACAGTGTAAGGGACTGAGTTAGGAATAGTGTCAGGCCCTTGCTTAGGGACAGTGTCAGGGTCTGAGTTAGGTGTACTGTCAGAGACCTAGTTAGGGACAGTGCTAGGGCCTGAGTTACGATTCGTGTCAAGGCCTTATTTAGGACCAATTTCAGGGCCTTAGTTTGGACTAGCATCAGAGCCATTGTTAGGAATCGTATGAGGGCCTGAGTTAGGCGTACTGTCAGGGCCTTAGCTAGGGACAGTGTTAGGGCCTGAGTTAGGATTAGTGTCAAGGCCTTATTTAAGACCAATTTTAGGGCTTTAGTTTGGACTAGCAACAGAGCCTTTGTTAGGTATCATTTCGGGGCCTAAGTTAGGTGTAGTGTCAGGGCCATTGTTAGGGACAGTATCAGGGCCTGACTTCGGAGAAGTTCAGGGCCTTAGCCAGGGAAAGGGTCAGGGCCTTAGTAAGGGATATTATCAGGACCTGAATTAGCAGTAGTGTCAAAAATCCTTAGTGAGGAAAGTTAGGAATAAGTCAGGACTCAGGCCCTGACACTGTCCTTAACTAAGGCCCTGACACTACTCGTAACACAGGCCCTGATCTGATTCCTATCATAGGCCCTGACACTGGTCTTAACTAAGGCCCTGACACTGGCCCTAACTAAAGCTGTGACGCTACTCTTAACTCAGGCACTGACACTGTCCCTAACAAAGCCTCTGACACTACTCCTAACTCAGGCCCTGACACTGTCTCTAACTAAGGCCCTGATACTACTACGAACTCAGCACTGGCACTGTCCCTAACTTAGGCCCTGACTCTACTCCTAACTCAGGAACTGACACTGTCACTAACTAAGGCCCTGACACTGTTCATAACTCACACCCTAACACTACTCCTAAATCATGCCCTGGCAATGTCCCTAAGTAAGGCCTTGACACTATTCCTAACTCAGGCACTGATACAATACCTAAGGAAGGCCCTGACATTACTCCTAACTCAGGCCCTGAAAAGGTCCCTAACTAAGGCCGACAAAACTCCTAACTCAGGCACTGACACTGTCCCAAAATAAGGCCCTGAATCTATTCCTAACTGAGGCGCTGATACAATACCTAACGAAGGCACTGATGCTACTCCTAACTAAGGCCCTGACACTACTCCTAACTCAGGCAATGAGACAGTCCATAACTAAGGCCCTGACACTATTCCCAACTCAGGCACTGACAGTGTACGTAACTAAAACCCTGACACTACACCTAACTCAGGCACTGACAGTGTCCCTAACAAGGGCCCTCACACTACTCCCAACTCAGTCACTGACATTTTCCCTAATTGAGGCAATGATACTACTCCCAACTCAGGAACTAAGGCTCTGGATCATGGTGATGACAAGCGCCATGGAGCACTGTGATGACAAGGGTCATGGAGAATTGTGCTGACATGTGCATGGAGCATTGTGATGACAAGGGCCATGGAGAATTGTGATGACAGAGTTCTTGGGGCATTGTGATGACAGAGTTCATGGAGCATTGTGATGAAAATGGTCATGGAGCATTGTGATGAAAGTGGTCATGGAGGATTGTGATGAAAAGCGCTATGGAGCATTGTGATGACAGGGGTCATGGAGAATTGTGATGACAGGGGTCATGGAGAATTGTGATGACAGGGGTCATGGAGAATTGTGATGAAAATGGCCATGGAGCATTGTGATGACAGAGTTCATGGGGCATTGTGATGAAAGTGGTCATGGAGCATTGTGATGAAAATGGTCATGGAGCATTGTGATGAAAGTGGTCATGGAGGATTGTGATGAAAAGCGCTATGGAGCATTCTGATGACAGGGGTCATGGAGCATTGTGATGACAAGTGCCATGGAGCATTGTGATGATAGGAGTCATGGGGCGTTGAGATGACAGGGATCTTGGAGCTTTGTGGTGAAAGGGGTCATGGAACATTGTGATTACAACGACCTGGAGCATTGTGATAACAAGGGTCATGGAGCATTGTGATGACAATCACCATGGATCATTGTGATTAGTGGGGTAATGGAGCATTGTCATGAAAGGGGTCATGGATCATTGTGATTACAGGGAATCGAGGAGCATTGTTTTGACAAGCTCCAGGGATCATTGTGATGAAAGGGGAAAAGGAGAATTGTGATGAAAGGAATCATGGATCATTGTGATGACAGGGATCATGGAGCATTGTTACGACAAGAGCGAAGGAGTACTGTGATGACAAGGGCCATGGATCATGGTGATGACAGGGGTCAGGGAGCATTGTAATGACAGGGCTCATGGAGCATTGTGATCTCAATGGTCATGGAGAATGTTGATGAAAGGGGTCATGGAGCATTGTGCTGAAAGTGGTCATGGATCTTTGTGATGACATGCAGCAGGGAGCATTGTGATGACAAGGGCCATGGATCATTGTGATGACAGTGGTTATGGAGCATTGAGATGAAAGGTGTCATGGCTCATTGTGATGACAGGGGGCCTGGAGCATTGTGATGACAGGGTTCATGGGGCATTGTGATGACAAGGGCCTTGGAGCATTGTGATGAAAGTGGTCATATGGCATTTTGAATAATAGGGGCCATGGAACATTGTGATGACAAGTGGTCATATGGCATTTTGAATGATAGGGGCCATGGAACATTGTGATGACAAGCGTAATGGAGCTTTGTGATGAAATGTCTCATGGAACATTGTGATGACAGGGGTCGTGGACCACTGTGATTACATTGAACATGGAGCATTGTGATGACAAAGGCCATGGAGCATTGTGATGACAAAAGTCATAGAGCAGTGCGATGAAAGGATTAATGGAGCATTGTGATGAAAGGGGTCATGGAGCATTGTGATGACAGGGGGCATGGAGCACTGTGATGAAAGGGGTTATGGAGCACTGTGATTACAGGGGTAATTGTGATGCATTGTGATGAAAGGGGACATGAGAGAGGGGTAATGGAGCATTCTGATGAAAGTTTTCATGGCTCATTGTGATGAAAAGGGGCATGGAGCATTGTGAGGAAAAGGGTTATGGAGCACTGTGGTTTCAGGGGTAATTTAGAGCATTGTGATAAACGGGGACCTGGAGCAATTTGATGACAGGGGTCATGGGGCATTGTGAGGACAAGGGCCATGAAGCATTGTGATGACAGGGGTCATTTGGCTTTGTGAATGACAGGGGACCTGGAGCATTGTGATGACAAGGGTAATGGAGCATTGTGATGACCGGGGTCATGGAGCATTGTGATGACAGGGGGCATGGAGCATTGTGATCACAAGAGCATGGAACATTGTGAGACAAGGGTCATGGGCCAATGTGATGACATGGGGTATGGAGCATTGCGATGACACGGGTCATGAAGCATTGCGATGAGAGTGGTCATGGAGCTTTGGGATGCCAGGGGTCATGGAGCATTGTGATGACAATGGTCATGGCGCATTTTGATGAAAGGGGTAACGGAGCATTGTGATGGAAGGGGTCATGGAGCATTGTGATGACACGGGTCATGGGGCATTGTAATGAAAAGGGCGTGGAGCATTGTGATGACAGTGGTCACAGAACATTGTGACGATAAGGGCATGGAGCCTAGTGAGGGACAGTCTAGCGGTCTTGGGGCTAAATTCAGTGCCTGAGGTAGGCACAGCATAAGGTCTTTAGTTAGCATAAGAGGTAGGATGTTACCTCGGGACAGGGTTAAGGTGAAGGCTAGGAATCGTGTCAGGAAATGACCTAAGGATAGTGTGAAGACCTTTGTTACTGAGAATATCAGGGCCTTATTCAGAACCAGTGTTAGGGCTTCAGGTAGGGACAGTATCAGGGCCTGACTTAGGGAGAGCGACAGGGTCTGAGTGAGGCCTAATGACAGGCCCTTAGCTGGGGACACTGTCAGGGAGTGACTTAGGAGCAGCATCAGTGCCTTTGTTGGATCAGCTTAGGCTCTTAGTTAAAGATGACCAGAACCGTAGTTAGTCACAGCGTCAAGGCCTCAGTTAGGGAAAGCTTCAGGGCCTGAGTTACGGACAGCCTCAGGTCTTCACTTAAAGACAGCGACAGGGCTTTCTTAGGGAGAGTGTCAAGACCTTGGTTAGAAATGGGTCAGGATATTATCTCAGGAGAGTGTCAGGATTTTAGTTATTGCTGGCAGCAGGGCCTATATTAGGGACAGATTCTGGGCCTTTGTTAGAGACAGTGTCGTGGCCTTAGTTAGGAGTAGTCAGGGCCTTAGTTAGGGAGAGCATTAGGGTTTCAGTCAGCATAAGATGCAGGAGATTATCTCGGGACAGAGTCAGGTCCCAGGCCAGAGATAGTGAAAGGAAATGACCAAGGGATAACGAGAAGACCTTAGTCATTGAGAGCATCAGGGCCTTAGTTAGCAGCAGCGTGAGGGCCTTAATCAGGACCAGTGCCAGCGCTTGATGTACGGACAGCGTCAGAGCCTAACTAAGGTACAGCAACAGGGCCTAAGTGAGGCCTATCTTTGGGGCCTGAGTAAGGGACAGTATCAGGGCATGACTTAGGAGAAGCAGAAAGGCCTCTGTAGGATCAGCATTAGGGTCTTCGTTAAAGATATTATCAGGGCCTCTGTTAGGGACAGCCTCAAGGTCTCACTTAGGGACAGCGTCAGGGCTTACTTTGGGAAAGTTTCAGGACATTGGGAAGTCATGGGTCAGGATATTAGCTCAGGAAAATGTCAGGTGTTCAGATATTGACGGCAGCAGGGCCTTAGTTAGAGGCAGTGTCAGGCCTAAGTTAGGACTAGCATCAGAGCCTTTGTTAGGTACAGTGTCAGTGACTGAGTTAGGTGTAGTGTCAGGGCCTTAGTTACGGACAGTGTCAGGACCTGCGTTAGGACGAGCATCCAGGCCTCAGTTAGGGACAGGTTCACGGCCTCGGACCTAAATTCAGGGCCTCATTTAGGGACAGAATCACAGATTTAGCTAGCATAAGAGGATCTACAGCTGAAAGCAACTTGAACACCACCACAAGCAGATGAAGAAGTGAACCATGCACGCCCTTATGAAGGAATATTCCACAGCAGTTGAGTACATTTTGTTTAAAGTTAGTAACACTATAAAAATGATGTTTTTAAGAAAACCATATTCAGAAGATGAAAGAATCTCGTTCTAAAGAATCTCTTTAGCTAATCTCGACATTAGCTAAAGAGAAGGTTAGGTTAAGATCTAGGGATAGTGTCAGGAAATGACCTAGGGATAGTGTCAAGACCTTAGTTACTTAGAGCATCAGGGCCTAATTAAGGACCGGTAAGTGTCAGGGCTTCGGGTAGGGACAGCGTCAGAGCCTGACTTAGGGAGAGCGACAGGGCCTGAGTGAGGCCTAGCGTCAGGGCCTTAGCTAGGGACAGTGTCAGGGCATGACTTAGGAGCAACATAAGAGCCACGGTAGGATCAGCCTCAGGGACTATGTTAAAGATATTATCAGGGCCTCTGGGAGGGACAGCCTCAAGGCCTCACTTAGGGAGAGCATCAGGGCTTCCTTAGGGAGAGTTTCAGGACCTTGGTAAGAGATGAGTTAGGATATTAGCTCAGGATAATGTCAGGACTTTAGATATTGATGGTAGCAGGGCCTAAGGAAGGGACAGTGTCAAGGCGTTAGTTAGGAGTAGCGGGCCCCTGATAGGTCCAGTGTCAGGTCCTCAGTTAGCAATAGTGTTAGGGCCTTAGTTAGGGACAGTGTCAGGGCCAGATGTAGGACGAGCATCTAGGCCTTAGTTCGGGACAGATTCACGGTCTTGGGACTAAATTCAGTGCCTGAGGCAGGCACAACCTAAGGGCTTCAGTTAGCATAAGAGGCAGGACATTAGCTAGTGAGAGTGTCAGTTTAACATGTAGGGATAGTGTCAGGAAATGACCTAAGGATAGTGTGAAGACCTTTGTTACGGAGACTCTCAGGGCCTTATTCAGAACCAGGGTTAGGGCTTCAGGTAGGGACAGCATCAGAGCCTGACTTAGGGAGAGCGATAGGGTCTGAGTGAGGCCTAGCATCAGACCCTTAGCTGGGGACACTGTCAGGGCATGACTTAGGAGCAGCCTCAGGGCCTCTGTTGGATCAGCCTTAGGGTCTTAGTTAAAGACATGACCAGGGTCTGAGTTAGTCACAGCATCAAGGCCTGAGTTAGTTAGGGAAAGCTGCAGGGCCTCACTTAGGGACAGCGTCAGGGCTTATTTTGGGACAGTTGCAGGACCTTGATAAGACATGGGTCAGGATATTAGCTCCGGATAATGTCAGGACTTTAGATATTGATGGCAGCAGCCCTTAGTTAGAGACAGTGTCAGGCCCTGAGTTACGACTAGCATCAGAGCCTTTGTTAGGTACAATGTACGGGACTGAGTTAGGAGTAGAGTCAGGGCCTTAGTTAGTGACAGTGTCAGGGCCTGACTTCGGGAGAGCGACAGGGCCTGAGTGGGGCCTAGCGTCAGGCCCTTTGCTGGGCACACTGTCAGGGCATGACTTTGGAGCAGCATCAGCGTCTTTGCTGGATCAGCACTAAGGTCTTCGTGAAATACATGATCAGGGCCTGAGTTAGTCACAGCTTCAAGGCTTCAGTTAAGGAAAGCTTCAGGGCCTGAGTTAGGGACAGCCTCAGGTCTTCACTTACGGACAGCGTCAGGGCTTCCTTTGGGACAGTTTCAGGACCTTGGAAAGACATAGGTCAGGATATTAGCTCAGGATAATGTCAGGACTTTACATACTGATGGCAGCAGGGCCTTAGTTACAGACAGTTTCAGGGCCTGAGTTAGGCCTAGCATCAGTGACTTTGTTAGGTACAGTGTAAGGGACTGAGTTAGGAGTAGTGTCAGGCCCTTGCTTAGGGACAGTGTCAGGGTCTGAGTTAGGTGTACTGTCAGAGACCTAGTTAGGGACAGTGCTAGGGCCTGAGTTACGATTCGTGTCAAGGCCTTATTTAGGACCAATTTCAGGGCCTTAGTTTGGACTAGCATCAGAGCCATTGTTAGGAATCGTATGAGGGCCTGAGTTAGGCGTACTGTCAGGGCCTTAGCTAGGGACAGTGTTAGGGCCTGAGTTAGGATTAGTGTCAAGGCCTTATTTAAGACCAATTTTAGGGCTTTAGTTTGGACTAGCAACAGAGCCTTTGTTAGGTATCATTTCGGGGCCTAAGTTAGGTGCAGTGTCAGGGCCATTGTTAGGGACAGTATCAGGGCCTGACTTCGGAGAAGTTCAGGGCCTTAGCCAGGGAAAGGGTCAGGGCCTTAGTAAGGGATATTATCAGGACCTGAATTAGCAGTAGTGTCAAAAATCCTTAGTGAGGAAAGTTAGGAATAAGTCAGGACTCAGGCCCTGACACTGTCCTTAACTAAGGCCCTGACACTACTCGTAACACAGGCCCTGATCTGATTCCTATCATAGGCCCTGACACTGGTCTTAACTAAGGCCCTGACACTGGCCCTAACTAAAGCTGTGACGCTACTCTTAACTCAGGCACTGACACTGTCCCTAACAAAGCCTCTGACACTACTCCTAACTCAGGCCCTGACACTGTCTCTAACTAAGGCCCTGATACTACTACGAACTCAGCACTGGCACTGTCCCTAACTTAGGCCCTGACTCTACTCCTAACTCAGGAACTGACACTGTCACTAACTAAGGCCCTGACACTGTTCATAACTCACACCCTAACACTACTCCTAAATCATGCCCTGGCAATGTCCCTAACTAAGGCCTTGACACTATTCCTAACTCAGGCACTGATACAATACCTAAGGAAGGCCCTGACATTACTCCTAACTCAGGCCCTGAAAAGGTCCCTAACTAAGGCCGACAAAACTCCTAACTCAGGCACTGACACTGTCCCAAAATAAGGCCCTGAATCTATTCCTAACTGAGGCGCTGATACAATACCTAACGAAGGCACTGATGCTACTCCTAACTAAGGCCCTGACACTACTCCTAACTCAGGCAATGACACAGTCCATAACTAAGGCCCTGACACTATTCCCAACTCAGGCACTGACAGTGTACGTAACTAAAACCCTGACACTACACCTAACTCAGGCACTGACAGTGTCCCTAACAAGGGCCCTCACACTACTCCCAACTCAGTCACTGACATTTTCCCTAATTGAGGCAATGATACTACTCCCAACTCAAGAACTAAGGCTCTGGATCATTGTGAGGACAAGCGCCATGGAGCACTGTGATGACAAGGGTCATGGAGAATGGTGCTGACAAGTGCATGGAGCATTGTGATGACAAGGGCCATGGAGAATTGTGATGACAGAGTTCTTGGGGCATTGTGATGACAGAGTTCATGGAGCATTGTGATGAAAATGGTCATGGAGCATTGTGATGAAAGTGGTCATGGAGGATTGTGATGAAAAGCGCTATGGAGCATTGTGATGACAGGGGTCATGGAGAATTGTGATGACAGGGGTCATGGAGAATTGTGATGACAGGGGTCATGGAGAATTGTGATGAAAATGGCCATGGAGCATTGTGATGACAGAGTTCATGGGGCATTGTGATGAAAGTGGTCATGGAGCATTGTGATGAAAATGGTCATGGAGCATTGTGATGAAAGTGGTCATGGAGGATTGTGATGAAAAGCGCTATGGAGCATTCTGATGACAGGGGTCATGGAGCATTGTGATGACAAGTGCCATGGAGCATTGTGATGATAGGAGTCATGGGGCGTTGAGATGACAGGGATCTTGGAGCTTTGTGGTGAAAGGGGTCATGGAACATTGTGATTACAACGACCTGGAGCATTGTGATAACAAGGGTCATGGAGCATTGTGATGACAATCACCATGGATCATTGTGATTAGTGGGGTAATGGAGCATTGTCATGAAAGGGGTCATGGATCATTGTGATTACAGGGAATCGAGGAGCATTGTTTTGACAAGCTCCAGGGATCATTGTGATGAAAGGGGAAAAGGAGAATTGTGATGAAAGGAATCATGGATCATTGTGATGACAGGGATCATGGAGCATTGTTACGACAAGAGCGAAGGAGCACTGTGATGACAAGGGCCATGGATCATGGTGATGACAGGGGTCAGGGAGCATTGTAATGACAGGGCTCATGGAGCATTGTGATCTCAATGGTCATGGAGAATGTTGATGAAAGGGGTCATGGAGCATTGTGCTGAAAGTGGTCATGGATCTTTGTGATGACATGCAGCAGGGAGCATTGTGATGACAAGGGCCATGGATCATTGTGATGACAGTGGTTATGGAGCATTGAGATGAAAGGTGTCATGGCTCATTGTGATGACAGGGGGCCTGGATCATTGTGATGACAGGGTTCATGGGGCATTGTGATGACAAGGGCCTTGGAGCATTGTGATGAAAGTGGTCATATGGCATTTTGAATAATAGGGGCCATGGAACATTGTGATGACAAGTGGTCATATGGCATTTTGAATGATAGGGGCCATGGAACATTGTGATGACAAGCGTCATGGAGCTTTGTGATGAAATGTCTCATGGAACATTGTGATGACAGGGGTCGTGGACCACTGTGATTACATTGAACATGGAGCATTGTGATGACAAAGGCCATGGAGCATTGTGATGACAAAAGTCATAGAGCAGTGCGATGAAAGGATTAATGGAGCATTGTGATGAAAGGGGTCATGGAGCATTGTGATGACAGGGGGCATGGAGCACTGTGATGAAAGGGGTTATGGAGCACTGTGATTACAGGGGTAATTGTGATGCATTGTGATGAAAGGGGACATGAGAGAGGGGTAATGGAGCATTCTGATGAAAGTTTTCATGGCTCATTGTGATGAAAAGGGGCATGGAGCATTGTGAGGAAAAGGGTTATGGAGCACTGTGGTTTCAGGGGTAATTTAGAGCATTGTGATAAACGGGGACCTGGAGCAATTTGATGACAGGGGTCATGGGGCATTGTGAGGACAAGGGCCATGAAGCATTGTGATGACAGGGGTCATTTGGCTTTGTGAATGACAGGGGACCTGGAGCATTGTGATGACAAGGGTAATGGAGCATTGTGATGACCGGGGTCATGGAGCATTGTGATGACAGGGGGCATGGAGCATTGTGATCACAAGAGCATGGAACATTGTGAGACAAGGGTCATGGGCCAATGTGATGACATGGGGTATGGAGCATTGTGATGACAATGGTATGTAGCATTGCGATGACACGGGTCATGAAGCATTGCGATGAGAGTGGTCATGGAGCTTTGGGATGCCAGGGGTCACGGAGCATTGTGATGACAATGGTCATGGCACATTTTGATGAAAGGGGTCACGGAGCATTGTGATGGAAGGGGTCATGGAGCATTGTGATGACAGGGGTCATGGGGCATTGTGATGAAAAGGGCGTGGAGCATTGTGATGACAGTGGTCACAGAACATTGTGACGATAAGGGCATGGAGCCTAGTGAGGGACAGTCTAGCGGTCTTGGGGCTAAATTCAGTGCCTGAGGTAGGCACAGCATAAGGTCTTTAGTTAGCATAAGAGGTAGGATGTTAGCTCGGGACAGGGTTAGGGTGAAGGCTAGGAATCGTGTCAGGAAATGACCTAAGGATAGTGTGAAGACCTTTGTTACTGAGAATATCAGGGCCTTATTCAGAACCAGTGTTAGGGCTTCAGGTAGGGACAGTACCAGGGCCTGACTTAGGGAGAGCGACAGGGTCTGAGTGAGGCCTAATGACAGGCCCTTAGCTGGGGACACTGTCAGGGAGTGACTTAGGAGCAGCATCAGTGCCTTTGTTGGATCAGCTTTAGGCTCTTAGTTAAAGATGACCAGAACCCTAGTTAGTCACAGCGTCAAGGCCTCAGTTAGGGAAAGCTTCAGGGCCTGAGTTACGGACTGCCTCAGGTCTTCACTTAAAGACAGCGACAGGGCTTTCTTAGGGAGAGTGTCAAGACCTTGGTTAGAAATGGGTCAGGATATTATCTCAGGAGAGTGTCAGGATTTTAGTTATTGCTGGCAGCAGGGCCTATATTAGGGACAGATTCTGGGGCTTTGTTAGAGACAGTGTCATGGCCTTAGTTAGGAGTAGTCAGGGCCTTAGTTAGGGAGAGCATTAGGGTTTCAGTCAGCATAAGATGCAGGAGATTATCTCGGGACAGAGTCAGGTCCCAGGCCAGAGATAGTGAAAGGAAATGACCAAGGGATAACGAGAAGACCTTAGTCATTGAGAGCATCAGGGCCTTAGTTAGCAGCAGCGTGAGGGCCTTAATCAGGACCAGTGCCAGCGCTTGATGTACGGACAGCGTCAGAGCCTAACTAAGGTACAGCAACAGGGCCTAAGTGAGGCCTATCTTTGGGGCCTGAGTAAGGGACAGTATCAGGGCATGACTTAGGAGAAGCAGAAAGGCCTCTGTAGGATCAGCATTAGGGTCTTCGTTAAAGATATTATCAGGGCCTCTGTTAGGGACAGCCTCAAGGTCTCACTTAGGGACAGCGTCAGGGCTTACTTTGGGAAAGTTTCAGGACCTTGGGAAGACATGGGTCAGGATATTAGCTCAGGAAAATGTCAGGTGTTCAGATATTGACGGCAGCAGGGCCTTAGTTAGAGGCAGTGTCAGGCCTAAGTTAGGACTAGCATCAGAGCCTTTGTTAGGTACAGTGTCAGTGACTGAGTTAGGTGTAGTGTCGGGGCCTTAGTTAGGGACAGTGTCAGGACCTGCGTTAGCACGAGCCTCCAGGCCTCAGTTAGGGACAGGTTCACGGCCTCGGACCTAAATTCAGGGCCTCATTTAGGGACAGAATCACAGATTTAGCTAGCATAAGAGGATCTACAGCTGAAAGCAACTTGAACACCACCACAAGCAGATGCAGAAGTGAACCATGCCCGCCCCTATGAAGGAATATTCCACAGCAGTTGAGTACATTTTGTTTAAAGTTAGTAACACTATAAAAATGATGTTTTTAAGAAAACCATATTCAGAAGATGAAAGAATCTCGTTCTAAAGAATCTCTTTAGCTAATCTCGACATTAGCTAAAGAGAAGGTTAGGTTAAGATCTAGGGATAGTGTCAGGAAATGACCTAGGGATAGTGTCAAGACCTTAGTTACTTAGAGCATCAGGGCCTAATTAAGGACCAGTAAGTGTCAGGGCTTCGGGTAGGGACAGCGTCAGAGCCTGACTTAGGGAGAGCGACAGGGCCTGAGTGAGGCTTAGCGTCAGGGCCTTAGCTAGGGACAGTGTCAGGGCATGACTTAGGAGCAACATAAGAGCCACGGTAGGATCAGCCTCAGGGACTATGTTAAAGATATTATCAGGGCCTCTGGGAGGGACAGCCTCAAGGCCTCACTTAGGGAGAGCATCAGGGCTTCCTTAGGGAGAGTTTCAGGACCTTGGTAAGAGATGAGTTAGGATATTAGCTCAGGATAATGTCAGGACTTTAGATATTGATGGTAGCAGGGCCTAAGGAAGGGACAGTGTCAAGGCGTTAGTTAGGAGTAGCGGGCCCCTGATAGGTCCAGTGTCAGGTCCTCAGTTAGCAATAGTGTTAGGGCCTTAGTTAGGGACAGTGTCAGGGCCAGATGTAGGACGAGCATCTAGGCCTTAGTTCGGGACAGATTCACGGTCTTGGGACTAAATTCAGTGCCTGAGGCAGGCACAACCTAAGGGCTTCAGTTAGCATAAGAGGCAGGACATTAGCTAGTGAGAGTGTCAGTTTAACATGTAGGGATAGTGTCAGGAAATGACCTAAGGATAGTGTGAAGACCTTTGTTACGGAGACTCTCAGGGCCTTATTCAGAACCAGGGTTAGGGCTTCAGGTAGGGACAGCATCAGAGCCTGACTTAGGGAGAGCGATAGGGTCTGAGTGAGGCCTAGCATCAGACCCTTAGCTGGGGACACTGTCAGGGCATGACTTAGGAGCAGCCTCAGGGCCTCTGTTGGATCAGCCTTAGGGTCTTAGTTAAAGACATGACCAGGGTCTGAGTTAGTCACAGCATCAAGGCCTGAGTTAGTTAGGGAAAGCTGCAGGGCCTCACTTAGGGACAGCGTCAGGGCTTATTTTGGGACAGTTGCAGGACCTTGATAAGACATGGGTCAGGATATTAGCTCCGGATAATGTCAGGACTTTAGATATTGATGGCAGCAGCCCTTAGTTAGAGACAGTGTCAGGCCCTGAGTTACGACTAGCATCAGAGCCTTTGTTAGGTACAATGTACGGGACTGAGTTAGGAGTAGAGTCAGGGCCTTAGTTAGTGACAGTGTCAGGGCCTGACTTCGGGAGAGCGACAGGGCCTGAGTGGGGCCTAGCGTCAGGCCCTTTGCTGGGCACACTGTCAGGGCATGACTTTGGAGCAGCATCAGCGTCTTTGCTGGATCAGCACTAAGGTCTTCGTGAAATACATGATCAGGGCCTGAGTTAGTCACAGCTTCAAGGCTTCAGTTAAGGAAAGCTTCAGGGCCTGAGTTAGGGACAGCCTCAGGTCTTCACTTACGGACAGCGTCAGGGCTTCCTTTGGGACAGTTTCAGGACCTTGGAAAGACATAGGTCAGGATATTAGCTCAGGATAATGTCAGGACTTTACATACTGATGGCAGCAGGGCCTTAGTTACAGACAGTTTCAGGGCCTGAGTTAGGCCTAGCATCAGTGACTTTGTTAGGTACAGTGTAAGGGACTGAGTTAGGAGTAGTGTCAGGCCCTTGCTTAGGGACAGTGTCAGGGTCTGAGTTAGGTGTACTGTCAGAGACCTAGTTAGGGACAGTGCTAGGGCCTGAGTTACGATTCGTGTCAAGGCCTTATTTAGGACCAATTTCAGGGCCTTAGTTTGGACTAGCATCAGAGCCATTGTTAGGAATCGTATGAGGGCCTGAGTTAGGCGTACTGTCAGGGCCTTACCTAGGGACAGTGTTAGGGCCTGAGTTAGGATTAGTGTCAAGGCCTTATTTAAGACCAATTTTAGGGCTTTAGTTTGGACTAGCAACAGAGCCTTTGTTAGGTATCATTTCGGGGCCTAAGTTAGGTGTAGTGTCAGGGCCATTGTTAGGGACAGTATCAGGGCCTGACTTCGGAGAAGTTCAGGGCCTTAGCCAGGGAAAGGGTCAGGGCCTTAGTAAGGGATATTATCAGGACCTGAATTAGCAGTAGTGTCAAAAATCCTTAGTGAGGAAAGTTAGGAATAAGTCAGGACTCAGGCCCTGACACTGTCCTTAACTAAGGCCCTGACACTACTCGTAACACAGGCCCTGATCTGATTCCTATCATAGGCCCTGACACTGGTCTTAACTAAGGCCCTGACACTGGCCCTAACTAAAGCTGTGACGCTACTCTTAACTCAGGCACTGACACTGTCCCTAACAAAGCCTCTGACACTACTCCTAACTCAGGCCCTGACACTGTCTCTAACTAAGGCCCTGATACTACTACGAACTCAGCACTGGCACTGTCCCTAACTTAGGCCCTGACTCTACTCCTAACTCAGGAACTGACACTGTCACTAACTAAGGCCCTGACACTGTTCATAACTCACACCCTAACACTACTCCTAAATCATGCCCTGGCAATGTCCCTAACTAAGGCCTTGACACTATTCCTAACTCAGGCACTGATACAATACCTAAGGAAGGCCCTGACATTACTCCTAACTCAGGCCCTGAAAAGGTCCCTAACTAAGGCCGACAAAACTCCTAACTCAGGCACTGACACTGTCCCAAAATAAGGCCCTGAATCTATTCCTAACTGAGGCGCTGATACAATACCTAACGAAGGCACTGATGCTACTCCTAACTAAGGCCCTGACACTACTCCTAACTCAGGCAATGAAACAGTCCATAACTAAGGCCCTGACACTATTCCCAACTCAGGCACTGACAGTGTACGTAACTAAAACCCTGACACTACACCTAACTCAGGCACTGACAGTGTCCCTAACAAGGGCCCTCACACTACTCCCAACTCAGTCACTGACATTTTCCCTAATTGAGGCAATGATACTACTCCCAACTCAAGAACTAAGGCTCTGGATCATGGTGATGACAAGCGCCATGGAGCACTGTGATGACAAGGGTCATGGAGAATGGTGCTGACAAGTGCATGGAGCATTGTGATGACAAGGGCCATGGAGAATTGTGATGACAGAGTTCTTGGGGCATTGTGATGACAGAGTTCATGGAGCATTGTGATGAAAATGGTCATGGAGCATTGTGATGAAAATGGTCATGGAGGATTGTGATGAAAAGCGCTATGGAGCATTGTGATGACAGGGGTCATGGAGAATTGTGATGACAGGGGTCATGGAGAATTGTGATGAAAATGGCCATGGAGCATTGTGATGACAGAGTTCATGGGGCATTGTGATGAAAGTGGTCATGGAACATTGTGATGAAAATGGTCATGGAGCATTGTGATGAAAGTGGTCATGGAGGATTGTGATGAAAAGCTCTATGGAGCATTCTGATGACAGGGGTCATGGAGCATTGTGATGACAAGTGCCATGGAGCATTGTGATGATAGGAGTCATGGGGCATTGAGATGACAGGGATCTTGGAGCTTTGTGGTGAAAGGGGTCATGGAACATTGTGATTACAACGACCTGGAGCATTGTGATAACAAGGGTCATGGAGCATTGTGATGACAATCACCATGGATCATTGTGATTAGTGGGGTAATGGAGCATTGTCATGAAAGGGGTCATGGATCATTGTGATTACAGGGAATCGAGGAGCATTGTTTTGACAAGCTCCAGGGATCATTGTGATGAAAGGGGAAAAGGAGAATTGTGATGAAAGGAATCATGGATCATTGTGATGACAGGGATCATGGAGCCTTGTTACGACAAGAGCGAAGGAGCACTGTGATGACAAGGGCCATGGATCATGGTGATGACAGGGGTCAGGGAGCATTGTAATGACAGGTCTCATGGAGCATTGTGATCTCAATGGTCATGGAGAATGTTGATGAAAGTGGTCATGGAGCATTGTGCTGAAAGTGGTCATGGATCATTGTGATGACATGCAGCAGGGAGCATTGTGATGACAACGGCCATGGATCATTGTGATGACAGTGGTTATGGAGCATTGAGATGAAAGGTGTCATGGCTCATTGTGATGACATGGGGCCTGGAGCATCGTGATGACACGGTTCATGGGGCATTGTGATGACAAGGGCCTTGGAGCATTGTGATGAAAGTGGTCATATGGCATTTTGAAAATAGGGGCCATGGAACAGTGTGATGACAAGCGTCATGGAGCTTTGTGATGAAATGTCTCATGGAACATTGTGATGACAGGGGTCGTGGACCACTGTGATTACATTGAACATGGAGCATTGTGATGACAAAGGCCATGGAGCATTGTGATGACAAAAGTCATAGAGCAGTGCGATGAAAGGATTAATGGAGCATTGTGATGAAAGGGGTCATGGAGCATTGTGATGACAGGGGGCATGGAGCACTGTGATGAAAGGGGTTATGGAGCACTGTGATTACAGGGGTAATTGTGATGCATTGTGATGAAAGGGGACATGAGAGAGGGGTAATGGAGCATTCTGATGAAAGTTTTCATGGCTCATTGTGATGAAAAGGGGCATGGAGCATTGTGAGGAAAAGGGTTATGGAGCACTGTGGTTTCAGGGGTAATTTAGAGCATTGTGATAAACGGGGACCTGGAGCAATTTGATGACAGGGGTCATGGGGCATTGTGAGGACAAGGGCCATGAAGCATTGTGATGACAGGGGTCATTTGGCTTTGTGAATGACAGGGGACCTGGAGCATTGTGATGACAAGGGTAATGGAGCATTGTGATGACCGGGGTCATGGAGCATTGTGATGACAGGGGGCATGGAGCATTGTGATCACAAGAGCATGGAACATTGTGAGACAAGGGTCATGGGCCAATGTGATGACATGGGGTATGGAGCATTGTGATGACAATGGTATGTAGCATTGCGATGACACGGGTCATGAAGCATTGCGATGAGAGTGGTCATGGAGCTTTGGGATGCCAGGGGTCACGGAGCATTGTGATGACAATGGTCATGGCACATTTTGATGAAAGGGGTCACGGAGCATTGTGATGGAAGGGGTCATGGAGCATTGTGATGACAGGGGTCATGGGGCATTGTGATGAAAAGGGCGTGGAGCATTGTGATGACAGTGGTCACAGAACATTGTGACGATAAGGGCATGGAGCCTAGTGAGGGACAGTCTAGCGGTCTTGGGGCTAAATTCAGTGCCTGAGGTAGGCACAGCATAAGGTCTTTAGTTAGCATAAGAGGTAGGATGTTAGCTCGGGACAGGGTTAGGGTGAAGGCTAGGAATCGTGTCAGGAAATGACCTAAGGATAGTGTGAAGACCTTTGTTACTGAGAATATCAGGGCCTTATTCAGAACCAGTGTTAGGGCTTCAGGTAGGGACAGTACCAGGGCCTGACTTAGGGAGAGCGACAGGGTCTGAGTGAGGCCTAATGACAGGCCCTTAGCTGGGGACACTGTCAGGGAGTGACTTAGGAGCAGCATCAGTGCCTTTGTTGGATCAGCTTTAGGCTCTTAGTTAAAGATGACCAGAACCCTAGTTAGTCACAGCGTCAAGGCCTCAGTTAGGGAAAGCTTCAGGGCCTGAGTTACGGACAGCCTCAGGTCTTCACTTAAAGACAGCGACAGGGCTTTCTTAGGGAGAGTGTCAAGACCTTGGTTAGAAATGGGTCAGGATATTATCTCAGGAGAGTGTCAGGATTTTAGTTATTGCTGGCAGCAGGGCCTATATTAGGGACAGATTCTGGGGCTTTGTTAGAGACAGTGTCGTGGCCTTAGTTAGGAGTAGTCAGGGCCTTAGTTAGGGAGAGCATTAGGGTTTCAGTCAGCATAAGATGCAGGAGATTATCTCGGGACAGAGTCAGGTCCCAGGCCAGAGATAGTGAAAGGAAATGACCAAGGGATAACGAGAAGACCTTAGTCATTGAGAGCATCAGGGCCTTAGTTAGCAGCAGCGTGAGGGCCTTAATCAGGACCAGTGCCAGCGCTTGATGTACGGACAGCGTCAGAGCCTAACTAAGGTACAGCAACAGGGCCTAAGTGAGGCCTATCTTTGGGGCCTGAGTAAGGGACAGTATCAGGGCATGACTTAGGAGAAGCAGAAAGGCCTCTGTAGGATCAGCATTAGGGTCTTCGTTAAAGATATTATCAGGGCCTCTGTTAGGGACAGCCTCAAGGTCTCACTTAGGGACAGCGTCAGGGCTTACTTTGGGAAAGTTTCAGGACCTTGGGAAGACATGGGTCAGGATATTAGCTCAGGATAATGTCAGGTGTTCAGATATTGACGGCAGCAGGGCCTTAGTTAGAGGCAGTGTCAGGCCTAAGTTAGGACTAGCATCAGAGCCTTTGTTAGGTACAGTGTCAGTGACTGAGTTAGGTGTAGTGTCAGGGCCTTAGTTAGGGACAGTGTCAGGACCTGCGTTAGGACGAGCCTCCAGGCCTCAGTTAGGGACAGGTTCACGGCCTCGGACCTAAATTCAGGGCCTCATTTAGGGACAGAATCACAGATTTAGCTAGCATAAGAGGATCTACAGCTGAAAGCAACTTGAACACCACCACAAGCAGATGCAGAAGTGAACCATGCCCGCCCCTATGAAGGAATATTCCACAGCAGTTGAGTACATTTTGTTTAAAGTTAGTAACACTATAAAAATGATGTTTTTAAGAAAACCATATTCAGAAGATGAAAGAATCTCGTTCTAAAGAATCTCTTTAGCTAATCTCGACATTAGCTAAAGAGAAGGTTAGGTTAAGATCTAGGGATAGTGTCAGGAAATGACCTAGGGATAGTGTCAAGACCTTAGTTACTTAGAGCATCAGGGCCTAATTAAGGACCAGTAAGTGTCAGGGCTTCGGGTAGGGACAGCGTCAGAGCCTGACTTAGGGAGAGCGACAGGGCCTGAGTGAGGCTTAGCGTCAGGGCCTTAGCTAGGGACAGTGTCAGGGCATGACTTAGGAGCAACATAAGAGCCACGGTAGGATCAGCCTCAGGGACTATGTTAAAGATATTATCAGGGCCTCTGGGAGGGACAGCCTCAAGGCCTCACTTAGGGAGAGCATCAGGGCTTCCTTAGGGAGAGTTTCAGGACCTTGGTAAGAGATGAGTTAGGATATTAGCTCAGGATAATGTCAGGACTTTAGATATTGATGGTAGCAGGGCCTAAGGAAGGGACAGTGTCAAGGCGTTAGTTAGGAGTAGCGGGCCCCTGATAGGTCCAGTGTCAGGTCCTCAGTTAGCAATAGTGTTAGGGCCTTAGTTAGGGACAGTGTCAGGGCCAGATGTAGGACGAGCATCTAGGCCTTAGTTCGGGACAGATTCACGGTCTTGGGACTAAATTCAGTGCCTGAGGCAGGCACAACCTAAGGGCTTCAGTTAGCATAAGAGGCAGGACATTAGCTAGTGAGAGTGTCAGTTTAACATGTAGGGATAGTGTCAGGAAATGACCTAAGGATAGTGTGAAGACCTTTGTTACGGAGACTCTCAGGGCCTTATTCAGAACCAGGGTTAGGGCTTCAGGTAGGGACAGCATCAGAGCCTGACTTAGGGAGAGCGATAGGGTCTGAGTGAGGCCTAGCATCAGACCCTTAGCTGGGGACACTGTCAGGGCATGACTTAGGAGCAGCCTCAGGGCCTCTGTTGGATCAGCCTTAGGGTCTTAGTTAAAGACATGACCAGGGTCTGAGGTAGTCACAGCATCAAGGCCTGAGTTAGTTAGGGAAAGCTGCAGGGCCTCACTTAGGGACAGCGTCAGGGCTTATTTTGGGACAGTTGCAGGACCTTGATAAGACATGGGTCAGGATATTAGCTCCGGATAATGTCAGGACTTTAGATATTGATGGCAGCAGCCCTTAGTTAGAGACAGTGTCAGGCCCTGAGTTACGACTAGCATCAGAGCCTTTGTTAGGTACAATGTACGGGACTGAGTTAGGAGTAGAGTCAGGGCCTTAGTTAGTGACAGTGTCAGGGCCTGACTTCGGGAGAGCGACAGGGCCTGAGTGGGGCCTAGCGTCAGGCCCTTTGCTGGGCACACTGTCAGGGCATGACTTTGGAGCAGCATCAGCGTCTTTGCTGGATCAGCACTAAGGTCTTCGTGAAATACATGATCAGGGCCTGAGTTAGTCACAGCTTCAAGGCTTCAGTTAAGGAAAGCTTCAGGGCCTGAGTTAGGGACAGCCTCAGGTCTTCACTTACGGACAGCGTCAGGGCTTCCTTTGGGACAGTTTCAGGACCTTGGAAAGACATAGGTCAGGATATTAGCTCAGGATAATGTCAGGACTTTACATACTGATGGCAGCAGGGCCTTAGTTACAGACAGTTTCAGGGCCTGAGTTAGGCCTAGCATCAGTGACTTTGTTAGGTACAGTGTAAGGGACTGAGTTAGGAGTAGTGTCAGGCCCTTGCTTAGGGACAGTGTCAGGGTCTGAGTTAGGTGTACTGTCAGAGACCTAGTTAGGGACAGTGCTAGGGCCTGAGTTACGATTCGTGTCAAGGCCTTATTTAGGACCAATTTCAGGGCCTTAGTTTGGACTAGCATCAGAGCCATTGTTAGGAATCGTATGAGGGCCTGAGTTAGGCGTACTGTCAGGGCCTTACCTAGGGACAGTGTTAGGGCCTGAGTTAGGATTAGTGTCAAGGCCTTATTTAAGACCAATTTTAGGGCTTTAGTTTGGACTAGCAACAGAGCCTTTGTTAGGTATCATTTCGGGGCCTAAGTTAGGTGCAGTGTCAGGGCCATTGTTAGGGACAGTATCAGGGCCTGACTTCGGAGAAGTTCAGGGCCTTAGCCAGGGAAAGAGTCAGGGCCTTAGTAAGGGATATTATCAGGACCTGAATTAGCAGTAGTGTCAAAAATCCTTAGTGAGGAAAGTTAGGAATAAGTCAGGACTCAGGCCCTGACACTGTCCTTAACTAAGGCCCTGACACTACTCGTAACACAGGCCCTGATCTGATTCCTATCATAGGCCCTGACACTGGTCTTAACTAAGGCCCTGACACTGGCCCTAACTAAAGCTGTGACGCTACTCTTAACTCAGGCACTGACACTGTCCCTAACAAAGCCTCTGACACTACTCCTAACTCAGGCCCTGACACTGTCTCTAACTAAGGCCCTGATACTACTACGAACTCAGCACTGGCACTGTCCCTAACTTAGGCCCTGACTCTACTCCTAACTCAGGAACTGACACTGTCACTAACTAAGGCCCTGACACTGTTCATAACTCACACCCTAACACTACTCCTAAATCATGCCCTGGCAATGTCCCTAACTAAGGCCTTGACATTATTCCTAACTCAGGCACTGATACAATACCTAAGGAAGGCCCTGACATTACTCCTAACTCAGGCCCTGAAAAGGTCCCTAACTAAGGCCGACAAAACTCCTAACTCAGGCACTGACACTGTCCCAAAATAAGGCCCTGAATCTATTCCTAACTGAGGCGCTGATACAATACCTAACGAAGGCACTGATGCTACTCCTAACTAAGGCCCTGACACTACTCCTAACTCAGGCAATGACACAGTCCATAACTAAGGCCCTGACACTATTCCCAACTCAGGCACTGACAGTGTACGTAACTAAAACCCTGACACTACACCTAACTCAGGCACTGACAGTGTCCCTAACAAGGGCCCTCACACTACTCCCAACTCAGTCACTGACATTTTCCCTAATTGAGGCAATGATACTACTCCCAACTCAAGAACTAAGGCTCTGGATCATTGTGATGACAAGCGCCATGGAGCACTGTGATGACAAGGGTCATGGAGAATGGTGCTGACAAGTGCATGGAGCATTGTGATGACAAGGGCCATGGAGAATTGTGATGACAGAGTTCTTGGGGCATTGTGATGACAGAGTTCATGGAGCATTGTGATGAAAATGGTCATGGAGCATTGTGATGAAAGTGGTCATGGAGGATTGTGATGAAAAGCGCTATGGAGCATTGTGATGACAGGGGTCATGGAGAATTGTGATGACAGGGGTCATGGAGAATTGTGATGACAGGGGTCATGGAGAATTGTGATGAAAATGGCCATGGAGCATTGTGATGACAGAGTTCATGGGGCATTGTGATGAAAGTGGTCATGGAGCATTGTGATGAAAATGGTCATGGAGCATTGTGATGAAAGTGGTCATGGAGGATTGTGATGAAAAGCGCTATGGAGCATTCTGATGACAGGGGTCATGGAGCATTGTGATGACAAGTGCCATGGAGCATTGTGATGATAGGAGTCATGGGGCGTTGAGATGACAGGGATCTTGGAGCTTTGTGGTGAAAGGGGTCATGGAACATTGTGATTACAACGACCTGGAGCATTGTGATAACAAGGGTCATGGAGCATTGTGATGACAATCACCATGGATCATTGTGATTAGTGGGGTAATGGAGCATTGTCATGAAAGGGGTCATGGATCATTGTGATTACAGGGAATCGAGGAGCATTGTTTTGACAAGCTCCAGGGATCATTGTGATGAAAGGGGAAAAGGAGAATTGTGATGAAAGGAATCATGGATCATTGTGATGACAGGGATCATGGAGCATTGTTACGACAAGAGCGAAGGAGCACTGTGATGACAAGGGCCATGGATCATGGTGATGACAGGGGTCAGGGAGCATTGTAATGACAGGGCTCATGGAGCATTGTGATCTCAATGGTCATGGAGAATGTTGATGAAAGGGGTCATGGAGCATTGTGCTGAAAGTGGTCATGGATCTTTGTGATGACATGCAGCAGGGAGCATTGTGATGACAAGGGCCATGGATCATTGTGATGACAGTGGTTATGGAGCATTGAGATGAAAGGTGTCATGGCTCATTGTGATGACAGGGGGCCTGGAGCATTGTGATGACAGGGTTCATGGGGCATTGTGATGACAAGGGCCTTGGAGCATTGTGATGAAAGTGGTCATATGGCATTTTGAATAATAGGGGCCATGGAACATTGTGATGACAAGTGGTCATATGGCATTTTGAATGATAGGGGCCATGGAACATTGTGATGACAAGCGTCATGGAGCTTTGTGATGAAATGTCTCATGGAACATTGTGATGACAGGGGTCGTGGACCACTGTGATTACATTGAACATGGAGCATTGTGATGACAAAGGCCATGGAACATTGTGATGACAAAAGTCATAGAGCAGTGCGATGAAAGGATTAATGGAGCATTGTGATGAAAGGGGTCATGGAGCATTGTGATGACAGGGGGCATGGAGCACTGTGATGAAAGGGGTTATGGAGCACTGTGATTACAGGGGTAATTGTGATGCATTGTGATGAAAGGGGACATGAGAGAGGGGTAATGGAGCATTCTGATGAAAGTTTTCATGGCTCATTGTGATGAAAAGGGGCATGGAGCATTGTGAGGAAAAGGGTTATGGAGCACTGTGGTTTCAGGGGTAATTTAGAGCATTGTGATAAACGGGGACCTGGAGCAATTTGATGACAGGGGTCATGGGGCATTGTGAGGACAAGGGCCATGAAGCATTGTGATGACAGGGGTCATTTGGCTTTGTGAATGACAGGGGACCTGGAGCATTGTGATGACAAGGGTAATGGAGCATTGTGATGACCGGGGTATTGGAGCATTGTGATCACAAGAGCATGGAACATTGTGAGACAAGGGTCATGGGCCAATGTGATGACATGGGGTATGGAGCATTGCGATGACACGGGTCATGAAGCATTGCGATGAGAGTGGTCATGGAGCTTTGGGATGCCAGGGGTCATGGAGCATTGTGATGACAATGGTCATGGCGCATTTTGATGAAAGGGGTAACGGAGCATTGTGATGGAAGGGGTCATGGAGCATTGTGATGACACGGGTCATGGGGCATTGTAATGAAAAGGGCGTGGAGCATTGTGATGACAGTGGTCACAGAACATTGTGACGATAAGGGCATGGAGCCTAGTGAGGGACAGTCTAGCGGTCTTCGGGCTAAATTCAGTGCCTGAGGTAGGCACAGCATAAGGTCTTTAGTTAGCATAAGAGGTAGGATGTTACCTCGGGACAGGGTTAAGGTGAAGGCTAGGAATCGTGTCAGGAAATGACCTAAGGATAGTGTGAAGACCTTTGTTACTGAGAATATCAGGGCCTTATTCAGAACCAGTGTTAGGGCTTCAGGTAGGGACAGTATCAGGGCCTGACTTAGGGAGAGCGACAGGGTCTGAGTGAGGCCTAATGACAGGCCCTTAGCTGGGGACACTGTCAGGGAGTGACTTAGGAGCAGCATCAGTGCCTTTGTTGGATCAGCTTAGGCTCTTAGTTAAAGATGACCAGAACCCTAGTTAGTCACAGCGTCAAGGCCTCAGTTAGGGAAAGCTTCAGGGCCTGAGTTACGGACAGCCTCAGGTCTTCACTTAAAGACAGCGACAGGGCTTTCTTAGGGAGAGTGTCAAGACCTTGGTTAGAAATGGGTCAGGATATTATCTCAGGAGAGTGTCAGGATTTTAGTTATTGCTGGCAGCAGGGCCTATATTAGGGACAGATTCTGGGCCTTTTTTAGAGACAGTGTCGTGGCCTTAGTTAGGAGTAGTCAGGGCCTTAGTTAGGGAGAGCATTAGGGTTTCAGTCAGCATAAGATGCAGGAGATTATCTCGGGACAGAGTCAGGTCCCAGGCCAGAGATAGTGAAAGGAAATGACCAAGGGATAACGAGAAGACCTTAGTCATTGAGAGCATCAGGGCCTTAGTTAGCAGCAGCGTGAGGGCCTTAATCAGGACCAGTGCCAGCGCTTGATGTACGGACAGCGTCAGAGCCTAACTAAGGTACAGCAACAGGGCCTAAGTGAGGCCTATCTTTGGGGCCTGAGTAAGGGACAGTATCAGGGCATGACTTAGGAGAAGCAGAAAGGCCTCTGTAGGATCAGCATTAGGGTCTTCGTTAAAGATATTATCAGGGCCTCTGTTAGGGACAGCCTCAAGGTCTCACTTAGGGACAGCGTCAGGGCTTACTTTGGGAAAGTTTCAGGACATTGGGAAGTCATGGGTCAGGATATTAGCTCAGGAAAATGTCAGGTGTTCAGATATTGACGGCAGCAGGGCCTTAGTTAGAGGCAGTGTCAGGCCTAAGTTAGGACTAGCATCAGAGCCTTTGTTAGGTACAGTGTCAGTGACTGAGTTAGGTGTAGTGTCAGGGCCTTAGTTACGGACAGTGTCAGGACCTGCGTTAGGACGAGCATCCAGGCCTCAGTTAGGGACAGGTTCACGGCCTCGGACCTAAATTCAGGGCCTCATTTAGGGACAGAATCACAGATTTAGCTAGCATAAGAGGATCTACAGCTGAAAGCAACTTGAACACCACCACAAGCAGATGAAGAAGTGAACCATGCACGCCCTTATGAAGGAATATTCCACAGCAGTTGAGTACATTTTGTTTAAAGTTAGTAACACTATAAAAATGATGTTTTTAAGAAAACCATATTCAGAAGATGAAAGAATCTCGTTCTAAAGAATCTCTTTAGCTAATCTCGACATTAGCTAAAGAGAAGGTTAGGTTAAGATCTAGGGATAGTGTCAGGAAATGACCTAGGGATAGTGTCAAGACCTTAGTTACTTAGAGCATCAGGGCCTAATTAAGGACCGGTAAGTGTCAGGGCTTCGGGTAGGGACAGCGTCAGAGCCTGACTTAGGGAGAGCGACAGGGCCTGAGTGAGGCCTAGCGTCAGGGCCTTAGCTAGGGACAGTGTCAGGGCATGACTTAGGAGCAACATAAGAGCCACGGTAGGATCAGCCTCAGGGACTATGTTAAAGATATTATCAGGGCCTCTGGGAGGGACAGCCTCAAGGCCTCACTTAGGGAGAGCATCAGGGCTTCCTTAGGGAGAGTTTCAGGACCTTGGTAAGAGATGAGTTAGGATATTAGCTCAGGATAATGTCAGGACTTTAGATATTGATGGTAGCAGGGCCTAAGGAAGGGACAGTGTCAAGGCGTTAGTTAGGAGTAGCGGGCCCCTGATAGGTCCAGTGTCAGGTCCTCAGTTAGCAATAGTGTTAGGGCCTTAGTTAGGGACAGTGTCAGGGCCAGATGTAGGACGAGCATCTAGGCCTTAGTTCGGGACAGATTCACGGTCTTGGGACTAAATTCAGTGCCTGAGGCAGGCACAACCTAAGGGCTTCAGTTAGCATAAGAGGCAGGACATTAGCTAGTGAGAGTGTCAGTTTAACATGTAGGGATAGTGTCAGGAAATGACCTAAGGATAGTGTGAAGACCTTTGTTACGGAGACTCTCAGGGCCTTATTCAGAACCAGGGTTAGGGCTTCAGGTAGGGACAGCATCAGAGCCTGACTTAGGGAGAGCGATAGGGTCTGAGTGAGGCCTAGCATCAGACCCTTAGCTGGGGACACTGTCAGGGCATGACTTAGGAGCAGCCTCAGGGCCTCTGTTGGATCAGCCTTAGGGTCTTAGTTAAAGACATGACCAGGGTCTGAGTTAGTCACAGCATCAAGGCCTGAGTTAGTTAGGGAAAGCTGCAGGGCCTCACTTAGGGACAGCGTCAGGGCTTATTTTGGGACAGTTGCAGGACCTTGATAAGACATGGGTCAGGATATTAGCTCCGGATAATGTCAGGACTTTAGATATTGATGGCAGCAGCCCTTAGTTAGAGACAGTGTCAGGCCCTGAGTTACGACTAGCATCAGAGCCTTTGTTAGGTACAATGTACGGGACTGAGTTAGGAGTAGAGTCAGGGCCTTAGTTAGTGACAGTGTCAGGGCCTGACTTCGGGAGAGCGACAGGGCCTGAGTGGGGCCTAGCGTCAGGCCCTTTGCTGGGCACACTGTCAGGGCATGACTTTGGAGCAGCATCAGCGTCTTTGCTGGATCAGCACTAAGGTCTTCGTGAAATACATGATCAGGGCCTGAGTTAGTCACAGCTTCAAGGCTTCAGTTAAGGAAAGCTTCAGGGCCTGAGTTAGGGACAGCCTCAGGTCTTCACTTACGGACAGCGTCAGGGCTTCCTTTGGGACAGTTTCAGGACCTTGGAAAGACATAGGTCAGGATATTAGCTCAGGATAATGTCAGGACTTTACATACTGATGGCAGCAGGGCCTTAGTTACAGACAGTTTCAGGGCCTGAGTTAGGCCTAGCATCAGTGACTTTGTTAGGTACAGTGTAAGGGACTGAGTTAGGAGTAGTGTCAGGCCCTTGCTTAGGGACAGTGTCAGGGTCTGAGTTAGGTGTACTGTCAGAGACCTAGTTAGGGACAGTGCTAGGGCCTGAGTTACGATTCGTGTCAAGGCCTTATTTAGGACCAATTTCAGGGCCTTAGTTTGGACTAGCATCAGAGCCATTGTTAGGAATCGTATGAGGGCCTGAGTTAGGCGTACTGTCAGGGCCTTAGCTAGGGACAGTGTTAGGGCCTGAGTTAGGATTAGTGTCAAGGCCTTATTTAAGACCAATTTTAGGGCTTTAGTTTGGACTAGCAACAGAGCCTTTGTTAGGTATCATTTCGGGGCCTAAGTTAGGTGTAGTGTCAGGGCCATTGTTAGGGACAGTATCAGGGCCTGACTTCGGAGAAGTTCAGGGCCTTAGCCAGGGAAAGGGTCAGGGCCTTAGTAAGGGATATTATCAGGACCTGAATTAGCAGTAGTGTCAAAAATCCTTAGTGAGGAAAGTTAGGAATAAGTCAGGACTCAGGCCCTGACACTGTCCTTAACTAAGGCCCTGACACTACTCGTAACACAGGCCCTGATCTGATTCCTATCATAGGCCCTGACACTGGTCTTAACTAAGGCCCTGACACTGGCCCTAACTAAAGCTGTGACGCTACTCTTAACTCAGGCACTGACACTGTCCCTAACAAAGCCTCTGACACTACTCCTAACTCAGGCCCTGACACTGTCTCTAACTAAGGCCCTGATACTACTACGAACTCAGCACTGGCACTGTCCCTAACTTAGGCCCTGACTCTACTCCTAACTCAGGAACTGACACTGTCACTAACTAAGGCCCTGACACTGTTCATAACTCACACCCTAACACTACTCCTAAATCATGCCCTGGCAATGTCCCTAACTAAGGCCTTGACACTATTCCTAACTCAGGCACTGATACAATACCTAAGGAAGGCCCTGACATTACTCCTAACTCAGGCCCTGAAAAGGTCCCTAACTAAGGCCGACAAAACTCCTAACTCAGGCACTGACACTGTCCCAAAATAAGGCCCTGAATCTATTCCTAACTGAGGCGCTGATACAATACCTAACGAAGGCACTGATGCTACTCCTAACTAAGGCCCTGACACTACTCCTAACTCAGGCAATGACAGAGTCCATAACTAAGGCCCTGACACTATTCCCAACTCAGGCACTGACAGTGTACGTAACTAAAACCCTGACACTACACCTAACTCAGGCACTGACAGTGTCCCTAACAAGGGCCCTCACACTACTCCCAACTCAGTCACTGACATTTTCCCTAATTGAGGCAATGATACTACTCCCAACTCAAGAACTAAGGCTCTGGATCATTGTGAGGACAAGCGCCATGGAGCACTGTGATGACAAGGGTCATGGAGAATGGTGCTGACAAGTGCATGGAGCATTGTGATGACAAGGGCCATGGAGAATTGTGATGACAGAGTTCTTGGGGCATTGTGATGACAGAGTTCATGGAGCATTGTGATGAAAATGGTCATGGAGCATTGTGATGAAAGTGGTCATGGAGGATTGTGATGAAAAGCGCTATGGAGCATTGTGATGACAGGGGTCATGGAGAATTGTGATGACAGGGGTCATGGAGAATTGTGATGACAGGGGTCATGGAGAATTGTGATGAAAATGGCCATGGAGCATTGTGATGACAGAGTTCATGGGGCATTGTGATGAAAGTGGTCATGGAGCATTGTGATGAAAATGGTCATGGAGCATTGTGATGAAAGTGGTCATGGAGGATTGTGATGAAAAGCGCTATGGAGCATTCTGATGACAGGGGTCATGGAGCATTGTGATGATAGGAGTCATGGGGCGTTGAGATGACAGGGATCTTGGAGCTTTGTGGTGAAAGGGGTCATGGAACATTGTGATTACAACGACCTGGAGCATTGTGATAACAAGGGTCATGGAGCATTGTGATGACAATCACCATGGATCATTGTGATTAGTGGGGTAATGGAGCATTGTCATGAAAGGGGTCATGGATCATTGTGATTACAGGGAATCGAGGAGCATTGTTTTGACAAGCTCCAGGGATCATTGTGATGAAAGGGGAAAAGGAGAATTGTGATGAAAGGAATCATGGATCATTGTGATGACAGGGATCATGGAGCATTGTTACGACAAGAGCGAAGGAGCACTGTGATGACAAGGGCCATGGATCATGGTGATGACAGGGGTCAGGGAGCATTGTAATGACAGGGCTCATGGAGCATTGTGATCTCAATGGTCATGGAGAATGTTGATGAAAGGGGTCATGGAGCATTGTGCTGAAAGTGGTCATGGATCTTTGTGATGACATGCAGCAGGGAGCATTGTGATGACAAGGGCCATGGATCATTGTGATGACAGTGGTTATGGAGCATTGAGATGAAAGGTGTCATGGCTCATTGTGATGACAGGGGGCCTGGATCATTGTGATGACAGGGTTCATGGGGCATTGTGATGACAAGGGCCTTGGAGCATTGTGATGAAAGTGGTCATATGGCATTTTGAATAATAGGGGCCATGGAACATTGTGATGACAAGTGGTCATATGGCATTTTGAATGATAGGGGCCATGGAACATTGTGATGACAAGCGTCATGGAGCTTTGTGATGAAATGTCTCATGGAACATTGTGATGACAGGGGTCGTGGACCACTGTGATTACATTGAACATGGAGCATTGTGATGACAAAGGCCATGGAGCATTGTGATGACAAAAGTCATAGAGCAGTGCGATGAAAGGATTAATGGAGCATTGTGATGAAAGGGGTCATGGAGCATTGTGATGACAGGGGGCATGGAGCACTGTGATGAAAGGGGTTATGGAGCACTGTGATTACAGGGGTAATTGTGATGCATTGTGATGAAAGGGGACATGAGAGAGGGGTAATGGAGCATTCTGATGAAAGTTTTCATGGCTCATTGTGATGAAAAGGGGCATGGAGCATTGTGAGGAAAAGGGTTATGGAGCACTGTGGTTTCAGGGGTAATTTAGAGCATTGTGATAAACGGGGACCTGGAGCAATTTGATGACAGGGGTCATGGGGCATTGTGAGGACAAGGGCCATGAAGCATTGTGATGACAGGTGTCATTTGGCTTTGTGAATGACAGGGGACCTGGAGCATTGTGATGACAAGGGTAATGGAGCATTGTGATGACCGGGGTCATGGAGCATTGTGATGACAGGGGGCATGGAGCATTGTGATCACAAGAGCATGGAACATTGTGAGACAAGGGTCATGGGCCAATGTGATGACATGGGGTATGGAGCATTGTGATGACAATGGTATGTAGCATTGCGATGACACGGGTCATGAAGCATTGCGATGAGAGTGGTCATGGAGCTTTGGGATGCCAGGGGTCACGGAGCATTGTGATGACAATGGTCATGGCACATTTTGATGAAAGGTGTCACGGAGCATTGTGATGGAAGGGGTCATGGAGCATTGTGATGACAGGGGTCATGGGGCATTGTGATGAAAAGGGCGTGGAGCATTGTGATGACAGTGGTCACAGAACATTGTGACGATAAGGGCATGGAGCCTAGTGAGGGACAGTCTAGCGGTCTTGGGGCTAAATTCAGTGCCTGAGGTAGGCACAGCATAAGGTCTTTAGTTAGCATAAGAGGTAGGATGTTAGCTCGGGACAGGGTTAGGGTGAAGGCTAGGAATCGTGTCAGGAAATGACCTAAGGATAGTGTGAAGACCTTTGTTACTGAGAATATCAGGGCCTTATTCAGAACCAGTGTTAGGGCTTCAGGTAGGGACAGTACCAGGGCCTGACTTAGGGAGAGCGACAGGGTCTGAGTGAGGCCTAATGACAGGCCCTTAGCTGGGGACACTGTCAGGGAGTGACTTAGGAGCAGCATCAGTGCCTTTGTTGGATCAGCTTTAGGCTCTTAGTTAAAGATGACCAGAACCCTAGTTAGTCACAGCGTCAAGGCCTCAGTTAGGGAAAGCTTCAGGGCCTGAGTTACGGACAGCCTCAGGTCTTCACTTAAAGACAGCGACAGGGCTTTCTTAGGGAGAGTGTCAAGACCTTGGTTAGAAATGGGTCAGGATATTATCTCAGGAGAGTGTCAGGATTTTAGTTATTGCTGGCAGCAGGGCCTATATTAGGGACAGATTCTGGGGCTTTGTTAGAGACAGTGTCATGGCCTTAGTTAGGAGTAGTCAGGGCCTTAGTTAGGGAGAGCATTAGGGTTTCAGTCAGCATAAGATGCAGGAGATTATCTCGGGACAGAGTCAGGTCCCAGGCCAGAGATAGTGAAAGGAAATGACCAAGGGATAACGAGAAGACCTTAGTCATTGAGAGCATCAGGGCCTTAGTTAGCAGCAGCGTGAGGGCCTTAATCAGGACCAGTGCCAGCGCTTGATGTACGGACAGCGTCAGAGCCTAACTAAGGTACAGCAACAGGGCCTAAGTGAGGCCTATCTTTGGGGCCTGAGTAAGGGACAGTATCAGGGCATGACTTAGGAGAAGCAGAAAGGCCTCTGTAGGATCAGCATTAGGGTCTTCGTTAAAGATATTATCAGGGCCTCTGTTAGGGACAGCCTCAAGGTCTCACTTAGGGACAGCGTCAGGGCTTACTTTGGGAAAGTTTCAGGACCTTGGGAAGACATGGGTCAGGATATTAGCTCAGGATAATGTCAGGTGTTCAGATATTGACGGCAGCAGGGCCTTAGTTAGAGGCAGTGTCAGGCCTAAGTTAGGACTAGCATCAGAGCCTTTGTTAGGTACAGTGTCAGTGACTGAGTTAGGTGTAGTGTCAGGGCCTTAGTTAGGGACAGTGTCAGGACCTGCGTTAGCACGAGCCTCCAGGCCTCAGTTAGGGACAGGTTCACGGCCTCGGACCTAAATTCAGGGCCTCATTTAGGGACAGAATCACAGATTTAGCTAGCATAAGAGGATCTACAGCTGAAAGCAACTTGAACACCACCACAAGCAGATGCAGAAGTGAACCATGCCCGCCCCTATGAAGGAATATTCCACAGCAGTTGAGTACATTTTGTTTAAAGTTAGTAACACTATAAAAATGATGTTTTTAAGAAAACCATATTCAGAAGATGAAAGAATCTCGTTCTAAAGAATCTCTTTAGCTAATCTCGACATTAGCTAAAGAGAAGGTTAGGTTAAGATCTAGGGATAGTGTCAGGAAATGACCTAGGGATAGTGTCAAGACCTTAGTTACTTAGAGCATCAGGGCCTAATTAAGGACCAGTAAGTGTCAGGGCTTCGGGTAGGGACAGCGTCAGAGCCTGACTTAGGGAGAGCGACAGGGCCTGAGTGAGGCTTAGCGTCAGGGCCTTAGCTAGGGACAGTGTCAGGGCATGACTTAGGAGCAACATAAGAGCCACGGTAGGATCAGCCTCAGGGACTATGTTAAAGATATTATCAGGGCCTCTGGGAGGGACAGCCTCAAGGCCTCACTTAGGGAGAGCATCAGGGCTTCCTTAGGGAGAGTTTCAGGACCTTGGTAAGAGATGAGTTAGGATATTAGCTCAGGATAATGTCAGGACTTTAGATATTGATGGTAGCAGGGCCTAAGGAAGGGACAGTGTCAAGGCGTTAGTTAGGAGTAGCGGGCCCCTGATAGGTCCAGTGTCAGGTCCTCAGTTAGCAATAGTGTTAGGGCCTTAGTTAGGGACAGTGTCAGGGCCAGATGTAGGACGAGCATCTAGGCCTTAGTTCGGGACAGATTCACGGTCTTGGGACTAAATTCAGTGCCTGAGGCAGGCACAACCTAAGGGCTTCAGTTAGCATAAGAGGCAGGACATTAGCTAGTGAGAGTGTCAGTTTAACATGTAGGGATAGTGTCAGGAAATGACCTAAGGATAGTGTGAAGACCTTTGTTACGGAGACTCTCAGGGCCTTATTCAGAACCAGGGTTAGGGCTTCAGGTAGGGACAGCATCAGAGCCTGACTTAGGGAGAGCGATAGGGTCTGAGTGAGGCCTAGCATCAGACCCTTAGCTGGGGACACTGTCAGGGCATGACTTAGGAGCAGCCTCAGGGCCTCTGTTGGATCAGCCTTAGGGTCTTAGTTAAAGACATGACCAGGGTCTGAGGTAGTCACAGCATCAAGGCCTGAGTTAGTTAGGGAAAGCTGCAGGGCCTCACTTAGGGACAGCGTCAGGGCTTATTTTGGGACAGTTGCAGGACCTTGATAAGACATGGGTCAGGATATTAGCTCCGGATAATGTCAGGACTTTAGATATTGATGGCAGCAGCCCTTAGTTAGAGACAGTGTCAGGCCCTGAGTTACGACTAGCATCAGAGCCTTTGTTAGGTACAATGTACGGGACTGAGTTAGGAGTAGAGTCAGGGCCTTAGTTAGTGACAGTGTCAGGGCCTGACTTCGGGAGAGCGACAGGGCCTGAGTGGGGCCTAGCGTCAGGCCCTTTGCTGGGCACACTGTCAGGGCATGACTTTGGAGCAGCATCAGCGTCTTTGCTGGATCAGCACTAAGGTCTTCGTGAAATACATGATCAGGGCCTGAGTTAGTCACAGCTTCAAGGCTTCAGTTAAGGAAAGCTTCAGGGCCTGAGTTAGGGACAGCCTCAGGTCTTCACTTACGGACAGCGTCAGGGCTTCCTTTGGGACAGTTTCAGGACCTTGGAAAGACATAGGTCAGGATATTAGCTCAGGATAATGTCAGGACTTTACATACTGATGGCAGCAGGGCCTTAGTTACAGACAGTTTCAGGGCCTGAGTTAGGCCTAGCATCAGTGACTTTGTTAGGTACAGTGTAAGGGACTGAGTTAGGAGTAGTGTCAGGCCCTTGCTTAGGGACAGTGTCAGGGTCTGAGTTAGGTGTACTGTCAGAGACCTAGTTAGGGACAGTGCTAGGGCCTGAGTTACGATTCGTGTCAAGGCCTTATTTAGGACCAATTTCAGGGCCTTAGTTTGGACTAGCATCAGAGCCATTGTTAGGAATCGTATGAGGGCCTGAGTTAGGCGTACTGTCAGGGCCTTACCTAGGGACAGTGTTAGGGCCTGAGTTAGGATTAGTGTCAAGGCCTTATTTAAGACCAATTTTAGGGCTTTAGTTTGGACTAGCAACAGAGCCTTTGTTAGGTATCATTTCGGGGCCTAAGTTAGGTGCAGTGTCAGGGCCATTGTTAGGGACAGTATCAGGGCCTGACTTCGGAGAAGTTCAGGGCCTTAGCCAGGGAAAGGGTCAGGGCCTTAGTAAGGGATATTATCAGGACCTGAATTAGCAGTAGTGTCAAAAATCCTTAGTGAGGAAAGTTAGGAATAAGTCAGGACTCAGGCCCTGACACTGTCCTTAACTAAGGCCCTGACACTACTCGTAACACAGGCCCTGATCTGATTCCTATCATAGGCCCTGACACTGGTCTTAACTAAGGCCCTGACACTGGCCCTAACTAAAGCTGTGATGCTACTCTTAACTCAGGCACTGACACTGTCCCTAACAAAGCCTCTGACACTACTCCTAACTCAGGCCCTGACACTGTCTCTAACTAAGGCCCTGATACTACTACGAACTCAGCACTGGCACTGTCCCTAACTTAGGCCCTGACTCTACTCCTAACTCAGGAACTGACACTGTCACTAACTAAGGCCCTGACACTGTTCATAACTCACACCCTAACACTACTCCTAAATCATGCCCTGGCAATGTCCCTAACTAAGGCCTTGACATTATTCCTAACTCAGGCACTGATACAATACCTAAGGAAGGCCCTGACATTACTCCTAACTCAGGCCCTGAAAAGGTCCCTAACTAAGGCCGACAAAACTCCTAACTCAGGCACTGACACTGTCCCAAAATAAGGCCCTGAATCTATTCCTAACTGAGGCGCTGATACAATACCTAACGAAGGCACTGATGCTACTCCTAACTAAGGCCCTGACACTACTCCTAACTCAGGCAATGACACAGTCCATAACTAAGGCCCTGACACTATTCCCAACTCAGGCACTGACAGTGTACGTAACTAAAACCCTGACACTACACCTAACTCAGGCACTGACAGTGTCCCTAACAAGGGCCCTCACACTACTCCCAACTCAGTCACTGACATTTTCCCTAATTGAGGCAATGATACTACTCCCAACTCAAGAACTAAGGCTCTGGATCATGGTGATGACAAGCGCCATGGAGCACTGTGATGACAAGGGTCATGGAGAATGGTGCTGACAAGTGCATGGAGCATTGTGATGACAAGGGCCATGGAGAATTGTGATGACAGAGTTCTTGGGGCATTGTGATGACAGAGTTCATGGAGCATTGTGATGAAAATGGTCATGGAGCATTGTGATGAAAATGGTCATGGAGGATTGTGATGAAAAGCGCTATGGAGCATTGTGATGACAGGGGTCATGGAGAATTGTGATGACAGGGGTCATGGAGAATTGTGATGAAAATGGCCATGGAGCATTGTGATGACAGAGTTCATGGGGCATTGTGATGAAAGTGGTCATGGAACATTGTGATGAAAATGGTCATGGAGCATTGTGATGAAAGTGGTCATGGAGGATTGTGATGAAAAGCTCTATGGAGCATTCTGATGACAGGGGTCATGGAGCATTGTGATGACAAGTGCCATGGAGCATTGTGATGATAGGAGTCATGGGGCATTGAGATGACAGGGATCTTGGAGCTTTGTGGTGAAAGGGGTCATGGAACATTGTGATTACAACGACCTGGAGCATTGTGATAACAAGGGTCATGGAGCATTGTGATGACAATCACCATGGATCATTGTGATTAGTGGGGTAATGGAGCATTGTCATGAAAGGGGTCATGGATCATTGTGATTACAGGGAATCGAGGAGCATTGTTTTGACAAGCTCCAGGGATCATTGTGATGAAAGGGGAAAAGGAGAATTGTGATGAAAGGAATCATGGATCATTGTGATGACAGGGATCATGGAGCCTTGTTACGACAAGAGCGAAGGAGCACTGTGATGACAAGGGCCATGGATCATGGTGATGACAGGGGTCAGGGAGCATTGTAATGACAGGTCTCATGGAGCATTGTGATCTCAATGGTCATGGAGAATGTTGATGAAAGTGGTCATGGAGCATTGTGCTGAAAGTGGTCATGGATCATTGTGATGACATGCAGCAGGGAGCATTGTGATGACAACGGCCATGGATCATTGTGATGACAGTGGTTATGGAGCATTGAGATGAAAGGTGTCATGGCTCATTGTGATGACATGGGGCCTGGAGCATCGTGATGACAGGGTTCATGGGGCATTGTGATGACAAGGGCCTTGGAGCATTGTGATGAAAGTGGTCATATGGCATTTTGAAAATAGGGGCCATGGAACAGTGTGATGACAAGCGTCATGGAGCTTTGTGATGAAATGTCTCATGGAACATTGTGATGACAGGGGTCGTGGACCACTGTGATTACATTGAACATGGAGCATTGTGATGACAAAGGCCATGGAGCATTGTGATGACAAAAGTCATAGAGCAGTGCGATGAAAGGATTAATGGAGCATTGTGATGAAAGGGGTCATGGAGCATTGTGATGACAGGGGGCATGGAGCACTGTGATGAAAGGGGTTATGGAGCACTGTGATTACAGGGGTAATTGTGATGCATTGTGATGAAAGGGGACATGAGAGAGGGGTAATGGAGCATTCTGATGAAAGTTTTCATGGCTCATTGTGATGAAAAGGGGCATGGAGCATTGTGAGGAAAAGGGTTATGGAGCACTGTGGTTTCAGGGGTAATTTAGAGCATTGTGATAAACGGGGACCTGGAGCAATTTGATGACAGGGGTCATGGGGCATTGTGAGGACAAGGGCCATGAAGCATTGTGATGACAGGGGTCATTTGGCTTTGTGAATGACAGGGGACCTGGAGCATTGTGATGACAAGGGTAATGGAGCATTGTGATGACCGGGGTCATGGAGCATTGTGATGACAGGGGGCATGGAGCATTGTGATCACAAGAGCATGGAACATTGTGAGACAAGGGTCATGGGCCAATGTGATGACATGGGGTATGGAGCATTGTGATGACAATGGTATGTAGCATTGCGATGACACGGGTCATGAAGCATTGCGATGAGAGTGGTCATGGAGCTTTGGGATGCCAGGGGTCACGGAGCATTGTGATGACAATGGTCATGGCACATTTTGATGAAAGGGGTCACGGAGCATTGTGATGGAAGGGGTCATGGAGCATTGTGATGACAGGGGTCATGGGGCATTGTGATGAAAAGGGCGTGGAGCATTGTGATGACAGTGGTCACAGAACATTGTGACGATAAGGGCATGGAGCCTAGTGAGGGACAGTCTAGCGGTCTTGGGGCTAAATTCAGTGCCTGAGGTAGGCACAGCATAAGGTCTTTAGTTAGCATAAGAGGTAGGATGTTAGCTCGGGACAGGGTTAGGGTGAAGGCTAGGAATCGTGTCAGGAAATGACCTAAGGATAGTGTGAAGACCTTTGTTACTGAGAATATCAGGGCCTTATTCAGAACCAGTGTTAGGGCTTCAGGTAGGGACAGTACCAGGGCCTGACTTAGGGAGAGCGACAGGGTCTGAGTGAGGCCTAATGACAGGCCCTTAGCTGGGGACACTGTCAGGGAGTGACTTAGGAGCAGCATCAGTGCCTTTGTTGGATCAGCTTTAGGCTCTTAGTTAAAGATGACCAGAACCCTAGTTAGTCACAGCGTCAAGGCCTCAGTTAGGGAAAGCTTCAGGGCCTGAGTTACGGACAGCCTCAGGTCTTCACTTAAAGACAGCGACAGGGCTTTCTTAGGGAGAGTGTCAAGACCTTGGTTAGAAATGGGTCAGGATATTATCTCAGGAGAGTGTCAGGATTTTAGTTATTGCTGGCAGCAGGGCCTATATTAGGGACAGATTCTGGGGCTTTGTTAGAGACAGTGTCATGGCCTTAGTTAGGAGTAGTCAGGGCCTTAGTTAGGGAGAGCATTAGGGTTTCAGTCAGCATAAGATGCAGGAGATTATCTCGGGACAGAGTCAGGTCCCAGGCCAGAGATAGTGAAAGGAAATGACCAAGGGATAACGAGAAGACCTTAGTCATTGAGAGCATCAGGGCCTTAGTTAGCAGCAGCGTGAGGGCCTTAATCAGGACCAGTGCCAGCGCTTGATGTACGGACAGCGTCAGAGCCTAACTAAGGTACAGCAACAGGGCCTAAGTGAGGCCTATCTTTGGGGCCTGAGTAAGGGACAGTATCAGGGCATGACTTAGGAGAAGCAGAAAGGCCTCTGTAGGATCAGCATTAGGGTCTTCGTTAAAGATATTATCAGGGCCTCTGTTAGGGACAGCCTCAAGGTCTCACTTAGGGACAGCGTCAGGGCTTACTTTGGGAAAGTTTCAGGACCTTGGGAAGACATGGGTCAGGATATTAGCTCAGGATAATGTCAGGTGTTCAGATATTGACGGCAGCAGGGCCTTAGTTAGAGGCAGTGTCAGGCCTAAGTTAGGACTAGCATCAGAGCCTTTGTTAGGTACAGTGTCAGTGACTGAGTTAGGTGTAGTGTCAGGGCCTTAGTTAGGGACAGTGTCAGGACCTGCGTTAGGACGAGCCTCCAGGCCTCAGTTAGGGACAGGTTCACGGCCTCGGACCTAAATTCAGGGCCTCATTTAGGGACAGAATCACAGATTTAGCTAGCATAAGAGGATCTACAGCTGAAAGCAACTTGAACACCACCACAAGCAGATGCAGAAGTGAACCATGCCCGCCCCTATGAAGGAATATTCCACAGCAGTTGAGTACATTTTGTTTAAAGTTAGTAACACTATAAAAATGATGTTTTTAAGAAAACCATATTCAGAAGATGAAAGAATCTCGTTCTAAAGAATCTCTTTAGCTAATCTCGACATTAGCTAAAGAGAAGGTTAGGTTAAGATCTAGGGATAGTGTCAGGAAATGACCTAGGGATAGTGTCAAGACCTTAGTTACTTAGAGCATCAGGGCCTAATTAAGGACCAGTAAGTGTCAGGGCTTCGGGTAGGGACAGCGTCAGAGCCTGACTTAGGGAGAGCGACAGGGCCTGAGTGAGGCTTAGCGTCAGGGCCTTAGCTAGGGACAGTGTCAGGGCATGACTTAGGAGCAACATAAGAGCCACGGTAGGATCAGCCTCAGGGACTATGTTAAAGATATTATCAGGGCCTCTGGGAGGGACAGCCTCAAGGCCTCACTTAGGGAGAGCATCAGGGCTTCCTTAGGGAGAGTTTCAGGACCTTGGTAAGAGATGAGTTAGGATATTAGCTCAGGATAATGTCAGGACTTTAGATATTGATGGTAGCAGGGCCTAAGGAAGGGACAGTGTCAAGGCGTTAGTTAGGAGTAGCGGGCCCCTGATAGGTCCAGTGTCAGGTCCTCAGTTAGCAATAGTGTTAGGGCCTTAGTTAGGGACAGTGTCAGGGCCAGATGTAGGACGAGCATCTAGGCCTTAGTTCGGGACAGATTCACGGTCTTGGGACTAAATTCAGTGCCTGAGGCAGGCACAACCTAAGGGCTTCAGTTAGCATAAGAGGCAGGACATTAGCTAGTGAGAGTGTCAGTTTAACATGTAGGGATAGTGTCAGGAAATGACCTAAGGATAGTGTGAAGACCTTTGTTACGGAGACTCTCAGGGCCTTATTCAGAACCAGGGTTAGGGCTTCAGGTAGGGACAGCATCAGAGCCTGACTTAGGGAGAGCGATAGGGTCTGAGTGAGGCCTAGCATCAGACCCTTAGCTGGGGACACTGTCAGGGCATGACTTAGGAGCAGCCTCAGGGCCTCTGTTGGATCAGCCTTAGGGTCTTAGTTAAAGACATGACCAGGGTCTGAGGTAGTCACAGCATCAAGGCCTGAGTTAGTTAGGGAAAGCTGCAGGGCCTCACTTAGGGACAGCGTCAGGGCTTATTTTGGGACAGTTGCAGGACCTTGATAAGACATGGGTCAGGATATTAGCTCCGGATAATGTCAGGACTTTAGATATTGATGGCAGCAGCCCTTAGTTAGAGACAGTGTCAGGCCCTGAGTTACGACTAGCATCAGAGCCTTTGTTAGGTACAATGTACGGGACTGAGTTAGGAGTAGAGTCAGGGCCTTAGTTAGTGACAGTGTCAGGGCCTGACTTCGGGAGAGCGACAGGGCCTGAGTGGGGCCTAGCGTCAGGCCCTTTGCTGGGCACACTGTCAGGGCATGACTTTGGAGCAGCATCAGCGTCTTTGCTGGATCAGCACTAAGGTCTTCGTGAAATACATGATCAGGGCCTGAGTTAGTCACAGCTTCAAGGCTTCAGTTAAGGAAAGCTTCAGGGCCTGAGTTAGGGACAGCCTCAGGTCTTCACTTACGGACAGCGTCAGGGCTTCCTTTGGGACAGTTTCAGGACCTTGGAAAGACATAGGTCAGGATATTAGCTCAGGATAATGTCAGGACTTTACATACTGATGGCAGCAGGGCCTTAGTTACAGACAGTTTCAGGGCCTGAGTTAGGCCTAGCATCAGTGACTTTGTTAGGTACAGTGTAAGGGACTGAGTTAGGAGTAGTGTCAGGCCCTTGCTTAGGGACAGTGTCAGGGTCTGAGTTAGGTGTACTGTCAGAGACCTAGTTAGGGACAGTGCTAGGGCCTGAGTTACGATTCGTGTCAAGGCCTTATTTAGGACCAATTTCAGGGCCTTAGTTTGGACTAGCATCAGAGCCATTGTTAGGAATCGTATGAGGGCCTGAGTTAGGCGTACTGTCAGGGCCTTACCTAGGGACAGTGTTAGGGCCTGAGTTAGGATTAGTGTCAAGGCCTTATTTAAGACCAATTTTAGGGCTTTAGTTTGGACTAGCAACAGAGCCTTTGTTAGGTATCATTTCGGGGCCTAAGTTAGGTGCAGTGTCAGGGCCATTGTTAGGGACAGTATCAGGGCCTGACTTCGGAGAAGTTCAGGGCCTTAGCCAGGGAAAGGGTCAGGGCCTTAGTAAGGGATATTATCAGGACCTGAATTAGCAGTAGTGTCAAAAATCCTTAGTGAGGAAAGTTAGGAATAAGTCAGGACTCAGGCCCTGACACTGTCCTTAACTAAGGCCCTGACACTACTCGTAACACAGGCCCTGATCTGATTCCTATCATAGGCCCTGACACTGGTCTTAACTAAGGCCCTGACACTGGCCCTAACTAAAGCTGTGATGCTACTCTTAACTCAGGCACTGACACTGTCCCTAACAAAGCCTCTGACACTACTCCTAACTCAGGCCCTGACACTGTCTCTAACTAAGGCCCTGATACTACTACGAACTCAGCACTGGCACTGTCCCTAACTTAGGCCCTGACTCTACTCCTAACTCAGGAACTGACACTGTCACTAACTAAGGCCCTGACACTGTTCATAACTCACACCCTAACACTACTCCTAAATCATGCCCTGGCAATGTCCCTAACTAAGGCCTTGACATTATTCCTAACTCAGGCACTGATACAATACCTAAGGAAGGCCCTGACATTACTCCTAACTCAGGCCCTGAAAAGGTCCCTAACTAAGGCCGACAAAACTCCTAACTCAGGCACTGACACTGTCCCAAAATAAGGCCCTGAATCTATTCCTAACTGAGGCGCTGATACAATACCTAACGAAGGCACTGATGCTACTCCTAACTAAGGCCCTGACACTACTCCTAACTCAGGCAATGACACAGTCCATAACTAAGGCCCTGACACTATTCCCAACTCAGGCACTGACAGTGTACGTAACTAAAACCCTGACACTACACCTAACTCAGGCACTGACAGTGTCCCTAACAAGGGCCCTCACACTACTCCCAACTCAGTCACTGACATTTTCCCTAATTGAGGCAATGATACTACTCCCAACTCAAGAACTAAGGCTCTGGATCATGGTGATGACAAGCGCCATGGAGCACTGTGATGACAAGGGTCATGGAGAATGGTGCTGACAAGTGCATGGAGCATTGTGATGACAAGGGCCATGGAGAATTGTGATGACAGAGTTCTTGGGGCATTGTGATGACAGAGTTCATGGAGCATTGTGATGAAAATGGTCATGGAGCATTGTGATGAAAATGGTCATGGAGGATTGTGATGAAAAGCGCTATGGAGCATTGTGATGACAGGGGTCATGGAGAATTGTGATGACAGGGGTCATGGAGAATTGTGATGAAAATGGCCATGGAGCATTGTGATGACAGAGTTCATGGGGCATTGTGATGAAAGTGGTCATGGAACATTGTGATGAAAATGGTCATGGAGCATTGTGATGAAAGTGGTCATGGAGGATTGTGATGAAAAGCTCTATGGAGCATTCTGATGACAGGGGTCATGGAGCATTGTGATGACAAGTGCCATGGAGCATTGTGATGATAGGAGTCATGGGGCATTGAGATGACAGGGATCTTGGAGCTTTGTGGTGAAAGGGGTCATGGAACATTGTGATTACAACGACCTGGAGCATTGTGATAACAAGGGTCATGGAGCATTGTGATGACAATCACCATGGATCATTGTGATTAGTGGGGTAATGGAGCATTGTCATGAAAGGGGTCATGGATCATTGTGATTACAGGGAATCGAGGAGCATTGTTTTGACAAGCTCCAGGGATCATTGTGATGAAAGGGGAAAAGGAGAATTGTGATGAAAGGAATCATGGATCATTGTGATGACAGGGATCATGGAGCCTTGTTACGACAAGAGCGAAGGAGCACTGTGATGACAAGGGCCATGGATCATGGTGATGACAGGGGTCAGGGAGCATTGTAATGACAGGTCTCATGGAGCATTGTGATCTCAATGGTCATGGAGAATGTTGATGAAAGTGGTCATGGAGCATTGTGCTGAAAGTGGTCATGGATCATTGTGATGACATGCAGCAGGGAGCATTGTGATGACAACGGCCATGGATCATTGTGATGACAGTGGTTATGGAGCATTGAGATGAAAGGTGTCATGGCTCATTGTGATGACATGGGGCCTGGAGCATCGTGATGACAGGGTTCATGGGGCATTGTGATGACAAGGGCCTTGGAGCATTGTGATGAAAGTGGTCATATGGCATTTTGAAAATAGGGGCCATGGAACAGTGTGATGACAAGCGTCATGGAGCTTTGTGATGAAATGTCTCATGGAACATTGTGATGACAGGGGTCGTGGACCACTGTGATTACATTGAACATGGAGCATTGTGATGACAAAGGCCATGGAGCATTGTGATGACAAAAGTCATAGAGCAGTGCGATGAAAGGATTAATGGAGCATTGTGATGAAAGGGGTCATGGAGCATTGTGATGACAGGGGGCATGGAGCACTGTGATGAAAGGGGTTATGGAGCACTGTGATTACAGGGGTAATTGTGATGCATTGTGATGAAAGGGGACATGAGAGAGGGGTAATGGAGCATTCTGATGAAAGTTTTCATGGCTCATTGTGATGAAAAGGGGCATGGAGCATTGTGAGGAAAAGGGTTATGGAGCACTGTGGTTTCAGGGGTAATTTAGAGCATTGTGATAAACGGGGACCTGGAGCAATTTGATGACAGGGGTCATGGGGCATTGTGAGGACAAGGGCCATGAAGCATTGTGATGACAGGGGTCATTTGGCTTTGTGAATGACAGGGGACCTGGAGCATTGTGATGACAAGGGTAATGGAGCATTGTGATGACCGGGGTCATGGAGCATTGTGATGACAGGGGGCATGGAGCATTGTGATCACAAGAGCATGGAACATTGTGAGACAAGGGTCATGGGCCAATGTGATGACATGGGGTATGGAGCATTGTGATGACAATGGTATGTAGCATTGCGATGACACGGGTCATGAAGCATTGCGATGAGAGTGGTCATGGAGCTTTGGGATGCCAGGGGTCACGGAGCATTGTGATGACAATGGTCATGGCACATTTTGATGAAAGGGGTCACGGAGCATTGTGATGGAAGGGGTCATGGAGCATTGTGATGACAGGGGTCATGGGGCATTGTGATGAAAAGGGCGTGGAGCATTGTGATGACAGTGGTCACAGAACATTGTGACGATAAGGGCATGGAGCCTAGTGAGGGACAGTCTAGCGGTCTTGGGGCTAAATTCAGTGCCTGAGGTAGGCACAGCATAAGGTCTTTAGTTAGCATAAGAGGTAGGATGTTAGCTCGGGACAGGGTTAGGGTGAAGGCTAGGAATCGTGTCAGGAAATGACCTAAGGATAGTGTGAAGACCTTTGTTACTGAGAATATCAGGGCCTTATTCAGAACCAGTGTTAGGGCTTCAGGTAGGGACAGTACCAGGGCCTGACTTAGGGAGAGCGACAGGGTCTGAGTGAGGCCTAATGACAGGCCCTTAGCTGGGGACACTGTCAGGGAGTGACTTAGGAGCAGCATCAGTGCCTTTGTTGGATCAGCTTTAGGCTCTTAGTTAAAGATGACCAGAACCCTAGTTAGTCACAGCGTCAAGGCCTCAGTTAGGGAAAGCTTCAGGGCCTGAGTTACGGACAGCCTCAGGTCTTCACTTAAAGACAGCGACAGGGCTTTCTTAGGGAGAGTGTCAAGACCTTGGTTAGAAATGGGTCAGGATATTATCTCAGGAGAGTGTCAGGATTTTAGTTATTGCTGGCAGCAGGGCCTATATTAGGGACAGATTCTGGGGCTTTGTTAGAGACAGTGTCATGGCCTTAGTTAGGAGTAGTCAGGGCCTTAGTTAGGGAGAGCATTAGGGTTTCAGTCAGCATAAGATGCAGGAGATTATCTCGGGACAGAGTCAGGTCCCAGGCCAGAGATAGTGAAAGGAAATGACCAAGGGATAACGAGAAGACCTTAGTCATTGAGAGCATCAGGGCCTTAGTTAGCAGCAGCGTGAGGGCCTTAATCAGGACCAGTGCCAGCGCTTGATGTACGGACAGCGTCAGAGCCTAACTAAGGTACAGCAACAGGGCCTAAGTGAGGCCTATCTTTGGGGCCTGAGTAAGGGACAGTATCAGGGCATGACTTAGGAGAAGCAGAAAGGCCTCTGTAGGATCAGCATTAGGGTCTTCGTTAAAGATATTATCAGGGCCTCTGTTAGGGACAGCCTCAAGGTCTCACTTAGGGACAGCGTCAGGGCTTACTTTGGGAAAGTTTCAGGACCTTGGGAAGACATGGGTCAGGATATTAGCTCAGGATAATGTCAGGTGTTCAGATATTGACGGCAGCAGGGCCTTAGTTAGAGGCAGTGTCAGGCCTAAGTTAGGACTAGCATCAGAGCCTTTGTTAGGTACAGTGTCAGTGACTGAGTTAGGTGTAGTGTCAGGGCCTTAGTTAGGGACAGTGTCAGGACCTGCGTTAGGACGAGCCTCCAGGCCTCAGTTAGGGACAGGTTCACGGCCTCGGACCTAAATTCAGGGCCTCATTTAGGGACAGAATCACAGATTTAGCTAGCATAAGAGGATCTACAGCTGAAAGCAACTTGAACACCACCACAAGCAGATGCAGAAGTGAACCATGCCCGCCCCTATGAAGGAATATTCCACAGCAGTTGAGTACATTTTGTTTAAAGTTAGTAACACTATAAAAATGATGTTTTTAAGAAAACCATATTCAGAAGATGAAAGAATCTCGTTCTAAAGAATCTCTTTAGCTAATCTCGACATTAGCTAAAGAGAAGGTTAGGTTAAGATCTAGGGATAGTGTCAGGAAATGACCTAGGGATAGTGTCAAGACCTTAGTTACTTAGAGCATCAGGGCCTAATTAAGGACCAGTAAGTGTCAGGGCTTCGGGTAGGGACAGCGTCAGAGCCTGACTTAGGGAGAGCGACAGGGCCTGAGTGAGGCTTAGCGTCAGGGCCTTAGCTAGGGACAGTGTCAGGGCATGACTTAGGAGCAACATAAGAGCCACGGTAGGATCAGCCTCAGGGACTATGTTAAAGATATTATCAGGGCCTCTGGGAGGGACAGCCTCAAGGCCTCACTTAGGGAGAGCATCAGGGCTTCCTTAGGGAGAGTTTCAGGACCTTGGTAAGAGATGAGTTAGGATATTAGCTCAGGATAATGTCAGGACTTTAGATATTGATGGTAGCAGGGCCTAAGGAAGGGACAGTGTCAAGGCGTTAGTTAGGAGTAGCGGGCCCCTGATAGGTCCAGTGTCAGGTCCTCAGTTAGCAATAGTGTTAGGGCCTTAGTTAGGGACAGTGTCAGGGCCAGATGTAGGACGAGCATCTAGGCCTTAGTTCGGGACAGATTCACGGTCTTGGGACTAAATTCAGTGCCTGAGGCAGGCACAACCTAAGGGCTTCAGTTAGCATAAGAGGCAGGACATTAGCTAGTGAGAGTGTCAGTTTAACATGTAGGGATAGTGTCAGGAAATGACCTAAGGATAGTGTGAAGACCTTTGTTACGGAGACTCTCAGGGCCTTATTCAGAACCAGGGTTAGGGCTTCAGGTAGGGACAGCATCAGAGCCTGACTTAGGGAGAGCGATAGGGTCTGAGTGAGGCCTAGCATCAGACCCTTAGCTGGGGACACTGTCAGGGCATGACTTAGGAGCAGCCTCAGGGCCTCTGTTGGATCAGCCTTAGGGTCTTAGTTAAAGACATGACCAGGGTCTGAGGTAGTCACAGCATCAAGGCCTGAGTTAGTTAGGGAAAGCTGCAGGGCCTCACTTAGGGACAGCGTCAGGGCTTATTTTGGGACAGTTGCAGGACCTTGATAAGACATGGGTCAGGATATTAGCTCCGGATAATGTCAGGACTTTAGATATTGATGGCAGCAGCCCTTAGTTAGAGACAGTGTCAGGCCCTGAGTTACGACTAGCATCAGAGCCTTTGTTAGGTACAATGTACGGGACTGAGTTAGGAGTAGAGTCAGGGCCTTAGTTAGTGACAGTGTCAGGGCCTGACTTCGGGAGAGCGACAGGGCCTGAGTGGGGCCTAGCGTCAGGCCCTTTGCTGGGCACACTGTCAGGGCATGACTTTGGAGCAGCATCAGCGTCTTTGCTGGATCAGCACTAAGGTCTTCGTGAAATACATGATCAGGGCCTGAGTTAGTCACAGCTTCAAGGCTTCAGTTAAGGAAAGCTTCAGGGCCTGAGTTAGGGACAGCCTCAGGTCTTCACTTACGGACAGCGTCAGGGCTTCCTTTGGGACAGTTTCAGGACCTTGGAAAGACATAGGTCAGGATATTAGCTCAGGATAATGTCAGGACTTTACATACTGATGGCAGCAGGGCCTTAGTTACAGACAGTTTCAGGGCCTGAGTTAGGCCTAGCATCAGTGACTTTGTTAGGTACAGTGTAAGGGACTGAGTTAGGAGTAGTGTCAGGCCCTTGCTTAGGGACAGTGTCAGGGTCTGAGTTAGGTGTACTGTCAGAGACCTAGTTAGGGACAGTGCTAGGGCCTGAGTTACGATTCGTGTCAAGGCCTTATTTAGGACCAATTTCAGGGCCTTAGTTTGGACTAGCATCAGAGCCATTGTTAGGAATCGTATGAGGGCCTGAGTTAGGCGTACTGTCAGGGCCTTACCTAGGGACAGTGTTAGGGCCTGAGTTAGGATTAGTGTCAAGGCCTTATTTAAGACCAATTTTAGGGCTTTAGTTTGGACTAGCAACAGAGCCTTTGTTAGGTATCATTTCGGGGCCTAAGTTAGGTGCAGTGTCAGGGCCATTGTTAGGGACAGTATCAGGGCCTGACTTCGGAGAAGTTCAGGGCCTTAGCCAGGGAAAGGGTCAGGGCCTTAGTAAGGGATATTATCAGGACCTGAATTAGCAGTAGTGTCAAAAATCCTTAGTGAGGAAAGTTAGGAATAAGTCAGGACTCAGGCCCTGACACTGTCCTTAACTAAGGCCCTGACACTACTCGTAACACAGGCCCTGATCTGATTCCTATCATAGGCCCTGACACTGGTCTTAACTAAGGCCCTGACACTGGCCCTAACTAAAGCTGTGACGCTACTCTTAACTCAGGCACTGACACTGTCCCTAACAAAGCCTCTGACACTACTCCTAACTCAGGCCCTGACACTGTCTCTAACTAAGGCCCTGATACTACTACGAACTCAGCACTGGCACTGTCCCTAACTTAGGCCCTGACTCTACTCCTAACTCAGGAACTGACACTGTCACTAACTAAGGCCCTGACACTGTTCATAACTCACACCCTAACACTACTCCTAAATCATGCCCTGGCAATGTCCCTAACTAAGGCCTTGACATTATTCCTAACTCAGGCACTGATACAATACCTAAGGAAGGCCCTGACATTACTCCTAACTCAGGCCCTGAAAAGGTCCCTAACTAAGGCCGACAAAACTCCTAACTCAGGCACTGACACTGTCCCAAAATAAGGCCCTGAATCTATTCCTAACTGAGGCGCTGATACAATACCTAACGAAGGCACTGATGCTACTCCTAACTAAGGCCCTGACACTACTCCTAACTCAGGCAATGACACAGTCCATAACTAAGGCCCTGACACTATTCCCAACTCAGGCACTGACAGTGTACGTAACTAAAACCCTGACACTACACCTAACTCAGGCACTGACAGTGTCCCTAACAAGGGCCCTCACACTACTCCCAACTCAGTCACTGACATTTTCCCTAATTGAGGCAATGATACTACTCCCAACTCAAGAACTAAGGCTCTGGATCATGGTGATGACAAGCGCCATGGAGCACTGTGATGACAAGGGTCATGGAGAATGGTGCTGACAAGTGCATGGAGCATTGTGATGACAAGGGCCATGGAGAATTGTGATGACAGAGTTCTTGGGGCATTGTGATGACAGAGTTCATGGAGCATTGTGATGAAAATGGTCATGGAGCATTGTGATGAAAATGGTCATGGAGGATTGTGATGAAAAGCGCTATGGAGCATTGTGATGACAGGGGTCATGGAGAATTGTGATGACAGGGGTCATGGAGAATTGTGATGAAAATGGCCATGGAGCATTGTGATGACAGAGTTCATGGGGCATTGTGATGAAAGTGGTCATGGAACATTGTGATGAAAATGGTCATGGAGCATTGTGATGAAAGTGGTCATGGAGGATTGTGATGAAAAGCTCTATGGAGCATTCTGATGACAGGGGTCATGGAGCATTGTGATGACAAGTGCCATGGAGCATTGTGATGATAGGAGTCATGGGGCATTGAGATGACAGGGATCTTGGAGCTTTGTGGTGAAAGGGGTCATGGAACATTGTGATTACAACGACCTGGAGCATTGTGATAACAAGGGTCATGGAGCATTGTGATGACAATCACCATGGATCATTGTGATTAGTGGGGTAATGGAGCATTGTCATGAAAGGGGTCATGGATCATTGTGATTACAGGGAATCGAGGAGCATTGTTTTGACAAGCTCCAGGGATCATTGTGATGAAAGGGGAAAAGGAGAATTGTGATGAAAGGAATCATGGATCATTGTGATGACAGGGATCATGGAGCCTTGTTACGACAAGAGCGAAGGAGCACTGTGATGACAAGGGCCATGGATCATGGTGATGACAGGGGTCAGGGAGCATTGTAATGACAGGTCTCATGGAGCATTGTGATCTCAATGGTCATGGAGAATGTTGATGAAAGTGGTCATGGAGCATTGTGCTGAAAGTGGTCATGGATCATTGTGATGACATGCAGCAGGGAGCATTGTGATGACAACGGCCATGGATCATTGTGATGACAGTGGTTATGGAGCATTGAGATGAAAGGTGTCATGGCTCATTGTGATGACATGGGGCCTGGAGCATCGTGATGACAGGGTTCATGGGGCATTGTGATGACAAGGGCCTTGGAGCATTGTGATGAAAGTGGTCATATGGCATTTTGAAAATAGGGGCCATGGAACAGTGTGATGACAAGCGTCATGGAGCTTTGTGATGAAATGTCTCATGGAACATTGTGATGACAGGGGTCGTGGACCACTGTGATTACATTGAACATGGAGCATTGTGATGACAAAGGCCATGGAGCATTGTGATGACAAAAGTCATAGAGCAGTGCGATGAAAGGATTAATGGAGCATTGTGATGAAAGGGGTCATGGAGCATTGTGATGACAGGGGGCATGGAGCACTGTGATGAAAGGGGTTATGGAGCACTGTGATTACAGGGGTAATTGTGATGCATTGTGATGAAAGGGGACATGAGAGAGGGGTAATGGAGCATTCTGATGAAAGTTTTCATGGCTCATTGTGATGAAAAGGGGCATGGAGCATTGTGAGGAAAAGGGTTATGGAGCACTGTGGTTTCAGGGGTAATTTAGAGCATTGTGATAAACGGGGACCTGGAGCAATTTGATGACAGGGGTCATGGGGCATTGTGAGGACAAGGGCCATGAAGCATTGTGATGACAGGGGTCATTTGGCTTTGTGAATGACAGGGGACCTGGAGCATTGTGATGACAAGGGTAATGGAGCATTGTGATGACCGGGGTCATGGAGCATTGTGATGACAGGGGGCATGGAGCATTGTGATCACAAGAGCATGGAACATTGTGAGACAAGGGTCATGGGCCAATGTGATGACATGGGGTATGGAGCATTGTGATGACAATGGTATGTAGCATTGCGATGACACGGGTCATGAAGCATTGCGATGAGAGTGGTCATGGAGCTTTGGGATGCCAGGGGTCACGGAGCATTGTGATGACAATGGTCATGGCACATTTTGATGAAAGGGGTCACGGAGCATTGTGATGGAAGGGGTCATGGAGCATTGTGATGACAGGGGTCATGGGGCATTGTGATGAAAAGGGCGTGGAGCATTGTGATGACAGTGGTCACAGAACATTGTGACGATAAGGGCATGGAGCCTAGTGAGGGACAGTCTAGCGGTCTTGGGGCTAAATTCAGTGCCTGAGGTAGGCACAGCATAAGGTCTTTAGTTAGCATAAGAGGTAGGATGTTAGCTCGGGACAGGGTTAGGGTGAAGGCTAGGAATCGTGTCAGGAAATGACCTAAGGATAGTGTGAAGACCTTTGTTACTGAGAATATCAGGGCCTTATTCAGAACCAGTGTTAGGGCTTCAGGTAGGGACAGTACCAGGGCCTGACTTAGGGAGAGCGACAGGGTCTGAGTGAGGCCTAATGACAGGCCCTTAGCTGGGGACACTGTCAGGGAGTGACTTAGGAGCAGCATCAGTGCCTTTGTTGGATCAGCTTTAGGCTCTTAGTTAAAGATGACCAGAACCCTAGTTAGTCACAGCGTCAAGGCCTCAGTTAGGGAAAGCTTCAGGGCCTGAGTTACGGACAGCCTCAGGTCTTCACTTAAAGACAGCGACAGGGCTTTCTTAGGGAGAGTGTCAAGACCTTGGTTAGAAATGGGTCAGGATATTATCTCAGGAGAGTGTCAGGATTTTAGTTATTGCTGGCAGCAGGGCCTATATTAGGGACAGATTCTGGGGCTTTGTTAGAGACAGTGTCATGGCCTTAGTTAGGAGTAGTCAGGGCCTTAGTTAGGGAGAGCATTAGGGTTTCAGTCAGCATAAGATGCAGGAGATTATCTCGGGACAGAGTCAGGTCCCAGGCCAGAGATAGTGAAAGGAAATGACCAAGGGATAACGAGAAGACCTTAGTCATTGAGAGCATCAGGGCCTTAGTTAGCAGCAGCGTGAGGGCCTTAATCAGGACCAGTGCCAGCGCTTGATGTACGGACAGCGTCAGAGCCTAACTAAGGTACAGCAAC